>NC_058159.1:25593308-25893308 GCF_020080835.1 Cotesia glomerata | reverse complement strand
GAGGGCGAAGAAAAAGGAAAAGAAGAAAAGGCAAGGAGTGATGAAGAAGAAAGACAGAGAGCTCTTGAGTGGATCCTCTGTCTTTCTCTTAATACTTATACTCATCTCTCGTCATTGGGTATGTTTGCCCACAAACAATCCTATTCAACGTAAGCTCAGATACACCTCTTCGCTTTTATTCTCAAAGTTTTTTACTTCCTCTTCAGCTACTGAGTTATTTTTGTTTTTATTTTATATGAGATACTGTCGAGTTTATTCGAAAATTATTTTTTGTTTGACAACTAGGTATTATTAATTCATTTTTATGGTGACTGCTACAACTCTTTGGTTCAAGTGTCATTTCATTTCATTAGAAATCAGTCGTATGTCTTTTCTATTAAAACAAATATTATCATTCTTGTTTATAATTAATAATTAGTATTTATTTTAAAATTTGATCTTAGTACCCATGGTCTTCATGGTTGAGTATTTTATAAAAAATCAAATTTTTATTGTAAAGTAATTTTTATAGTTCATTGATACTATTAGGGTAAAAAAAAAATTTTTTTTTCAGTTATTAAAATAGATAAAAAAAGTTTGGAAAATCCAAAAGTGCACGCCTCATAACGCTCATTCATTTTTTAAGAAAAAATAAATTGTGTAACTGATAAAAAAAAAGAAAATTATAATTAAGTAATTTCTTACAGAGTATTTTTTTTTTTTTTAAATATCAGCGCCCTTTTTTCTTGTTATATGCGTACGCAGTCTAAAAAAATCTAGCTTTATCAAGTGGCGCCATAGTTTTCACATGACAAATAAGAAAAATTCGTTTGTCTTTGTACGGTTATATCGTAATAAATTTTAATAAAAATTCAATTTAAAAAAAAATACGTAAACTAGGCTACTGATATGAAATACAGACCCAGTTCATCGCATTCGTAAACTAATAAAAAAGGTCCGGTCTTGAAATATCAATTTGTTCGGGAGTAATCATTGGTACATCCAAAATGGGGTGACATCCGGACGTCCACGTAAAATTTTTTTCAAAACGTTTTTTTTTTCAAAATAGCTACATGAAATGATTTTAGAAAGTAAAAGATGGTTTGATTTAAGTGTTTTCTTCGTGTACATCTACTTATATTATTGTATCAGTAGAATATGGTTGTGATAGAGACATTTAAAGATCACAAAATTGCTTGACCTTGACGAGTCGAGTATAAAGCACAACCTCACGCGCTTCGCGCTATGAGGCGTGCAATATTATAATTTAAAATAATGATTTCATTATATATAAGAAAATTACAAAAAGTTACTCAGTTTTGAAATCTCTAAGACTATTGAATCGAAAGGCTTGAAATTTTATAAAAATATATTATTCTTTTCTGCTATGTAGAAATCAACTAAAAATAGATTTTATAAAATTTGACCTCCAAAAAAAATTACAGCAATGTCAGTTACGAAAAATTTACATTTTTAAATCGAAACTATTCCATAGAATTGAAGTTTTATGACCATATTCAATAAAGTTTCTATCTGCAGATCAAAGAATTTTCGATTAAATTTAAAGATATTATTTATCAATATAATCATTTTGTAGATGAAGAAATTTTTGGGCAAGTTTCATGATCATCTTTCTGAACATGCTTTTCTGCAGATCAAGGAGTTTCTGATCAAGTTTCCTAGACTTTTTCCTCACGATATTATTTTCAGATTAAGAAACTTTTGGACAAGTTATATGATCTTTCTAAATATTCTCATACGCAGATAAAGGAATTTTTGTTCAAATATATTTGACCATTCCCGTACTATCTTCACCAGAAATAACTTTTCTATCTTTAAATAAAAACTGTCCGCTCAATTTAAGACAATAAAATTCTCCCCAATAATTTTCTTGGTTCAAAAGTTTTTCTCACAAATCTAATGAATTTATTCATCAGTGTACAACTGCAACTATTCCAAATAAAGCTTCTGCAAAAATTGACCGATTAAAATAAAAAAAAATGAGAACCTTTCCTTTATTTTCCGCCGAAAAACAAAATAAAAAATTCCAAAGATAAACAAGTAGACATTTGGAACACAGTGGAGCACAGAAGCAATAGCAAACCTTAGCCCATGTATACGTATACGGTTATATAGATATATAGGTATATATTAGATGATGCAGATGAACGAGAGAGGACCTAGGGATGCACGGTTAGTTAAGGCTCGTGTTTGCCGAGCGAGTTACCCTAACCCAACTCAGGCGGTTAGCGGAATTAAACGTTCGACGGAGGCTCGTTAACGTCATGAATATGTACCCTCCTACTCTCTGGATTCTGGATTACTCTCTATATCTATCTACTCTACTCGGCTTCTAACCACCAACACATTTACTTCTCAGCTCACTGTGCTTCGGTCTATCGTCGTGCGGATGATGCTGCTGGAAATGTGTTGCTATTGCTACATGTATGTGCTGCCTTTCTCAACTACACCACACCAAACTGGATACCTCAACAGCACATTCATCCAACACACCCGGTTCTATCTCTGTCCTTTTTTGGTCCTCTGTATCTACTTCTACATCCGTCTAGTCTGTATCTGGTGTGCCCTTCGTTGGCACTGTCGATGGATGGAGAATGCCTGGCCGGGCTACTGTTTGCTAGTTAATATTCATCAATCCCACAGTTCAGGAATATACCTCTACCTCTATCTCTTCCCTGGCTACCGAACGCTCAGTCCCAGTGCCAGTGCCAGAGACCGTCAATGATTTCCACTACTGGTTATGGTTATGTGCTTATGCTTATATTAACAGAATCCCCGTTTGATCCTCCACTCCACTCCACTCCACTCTATTCTACTCTACTCTGCTCCATTGGAACGAGGAACTACTCAAACCACGAACTCGACCTTGAGATTACTTTATTAAATCCGGTGATAATTATGAAAGGTAGTTTTTTGTAGGCTCTCTGTTTTAAAGAGCTTGAGATCAAATTAAACAGCGATTGTGGTTTGATTATATTCAAATGGGACGAGATCTTGAACAACGTCTTTGGTTTAAAGAAAGTTTTAACCATGGTACTAAGTTTTAAATTGGAAAATTGTGATAAGATTGTAAAGAATAGAGAAATATAAAAATTAATTTGATTCACAGAAAACTCACGGTTCTTTGAATGATTTTAAAATTTTGATTCTTTTAAATTCTAAAATATATTAATGATCAATTTTTCTAATGTAAAAGTTAATTTAGTATATATTTGTGCGAAAATTTTCATTGATATTAATTGAGTAATTTTATTCACTGTATAATATTCATCCCTTATTAAAAAAAAAGATTTAAAATGATTCGAAATAGCTCAAAGCGATTAAAAACGATTCAACTTGAGAAATTTATAGATATACATTTTGCATGGGTTGAACCGTTTTAAATCTTTTTTTTTAAATAAGGGATTGTGTAAAATATATTAAAAAAACATCATACATAATTTTTATGATTTTTAGGAGAAAAAATTTGGTAAAAAACTTAATTATATTTATTTTCAACTCTTCGGTAACGAGACAATTTAGCGACCATGCGCCACCTGTTGGAGATTTTTAATACTACACTTGATCAAAAATTAATATAAGAACATATCAGGCCAGATATCAATATATCCGATTTTTTTTAATCGTATCAAGCAATATCAAAAAAGATGTAAATCAAAGACGACTTTGTATTTAACATTTAATATTAGCGATATCGATAGCGCAACCTTAATTCAGCAGAATTCAAATAATTTTCAGCAACTAACATTAAATAACAATAAAAATGAAACACTCCGAGAAGTATTTCATCAGATAGCCTACTTACTTCAGACAGAACGTGATAGTAGCCAATAAAGTCTTAAAAAAACAAAACTAATATCAAAGAGTGTGATGGACAAGTGGCTGGTGGCTGGGTAGAAAAAATAGCTCCAGTTTATAAAAAGTTGACGTGACAAAGATCGATGAGTTGTATCTAGATCCAGGACGGCTCGGCATAATCTGATCCTTGTCCGCGTATAGATTGTTAGCCTCGCAACGTCTTAATGTTCGTTATCCGCTGGTCATTTATATAAATAAGAAGCATCAGCGATACCTGACTACCGACGCGTACCAACAGCAGCCGTGACTTAACACTTTGCATTATCCTCGATATACGTGAACACAAAATAAAACCCGAAGGATATAACCACTCGTGACTGTTAAATCCTCCTCGTGTCTTGTATCGTTAGTGTCCCTTTCAAATGTACATTTAGCATCACTCAAACCGAACCATTTTTTCACAAACTTTCTCAGGCTCATGGCACATTCATCCTTATAGCTTAAGTTATAGCCGAGAAGAGGCCAATTAATGCGACCGTGCTCATCACAATCCACAATAATAAATAATAACTCTTCTTCTTTTACATTAAACAGTTTTAATCATATTCACGGGCAAAATCCAGATAAATGATTAATAACACTATGAATCAATCCTGGATTAATTATTTTAATAAAAATTTGACAATTCTTGATGTTGTTGATGTTGATGTTGTTACAGTGGCCGGACTTGCATTGTATTCACGTATATATATTCATATTTATTGATGATAAAAGAGCGTTAGTTGGCAGCAATAACCGACGACATATGCGAACTGTAAAAAGCCCTCATGCTCATAAGAACAGGTCATCATAACACTTGATGATGCTCATCATCCCCTGACAAAAGGAGCCCCTGAGCAAATAAACATTCCGACGAATAAATAACCAGTTACATGTTACACGTATGCTTATTTTTTGTGCTACAATAACCAGAGAAGCATATTGGAAGCCTAATGCCCAAAAGCCCACGTCTCATGCCTGATGCCTCAATATGATGTATACATCAGTCGAATCGAACATTGGAGTTAAAAATGAGTGAACGTGCCGGAGGAAAAAATAATATAAATAATGTGATAGACGGATATAATAACAGAACCACTTACACATTTGCCTGGGTATGGATTCAGGCATAATAATGACTTGATAGACCTGTTTTAAACAATTGATTGTTGGGGTGTCCCGGATGACAATTTTTTACCACTGGCGAATAAATACTGCCGTCAATTTGTTTTGTCAGCTTTTGTTGCAGGAAAGAGTTTTTTATTATTCTATGCTCGAATTAATATAATTGATACTTTTGTTCCGGGGATGGTCAACTGGACACGCGTCAAATTATTCAAATTTTGGTGTCTGATAACAAATAGTTGTTTGAATTAAAAGTTATTCAGTCGATTTTTGATTCATTTTACAGTTTTAAAAGCTTAAACGTCATATGTCTTGGTGATAAATTAGTTGGTTCTGTTTAAAAGAGTATTTAAGTCTAGATTATTTTTACATACCTTGAAAATTCAGACATTTATATGTTTTTAAAAGTATTTTTAAAAATTTCAATTATTTACGAAATTATAGCTATTTTAGTGATGCAGAAACTAAACTTGTTAAATTGAAACTTAAAAATCTCTGTGTACTTTTTTTTTTTAACTACTATTTTTAACATAGTTGACATGGTTCTAATGAACCGATTTACTTGAAACTGGGCATGAACCTTCTCAATATATTTTTTATATTTCCTATCGGAATAACATAAAAATTATGATTTTTTTTTTCCAAATTCTCTAACTAGCTGAAAAAAAAGAATTTTTTTCTTCTCTGATATGAAATTTATTCCAACAACTTAAAAGATTTGAATTTTTTTTTTTTTACCATAATAAAATTGTATAAGCCCATGCCCATATTGCTAATCCGATGATTAAAAATGAATTTTGTTCAAAAGCATATTAAACATTAAATCCGAGTCGAAACAAGTTCCTTAAAAAAACCAGAATAGCAAACTCCCTAAATCCTCCTTTTACAGGACTAATTAATTTTAACCATACAGCCACTGTAACTTGCATGGACGAAAGTTTTTGTGGTAATTAAAATTTAGTTCTTGCTCCATACCTCCTTTAAAGAGCTTAAGACTTTACTGGTATTAAAAGATTACTCGACCGAAAACCCGACAAATGTAGAAAAACATCGTGAAAATTTAACAAAAGACCCAAAGCTGTAATTTATTTTCCCGAGACCTATGATCTATCATCTACGATCTAAGATCTAGGATCTACTGAAATTCTAGGGTTACAACAGAATAAAGGGCACGAGAGTGCAATTAACTTTTATGTTTTATTTTTCAAGAGGTGTTTTCTGCAAGGTGCGAGAATAAAATGAAAAATGAAAACATGGGTTGAAACTCGCTGGCCACCTGACTCGTGTCATTGCCATGAAATTGTTGAATAGTTACTGCCACGATAATTCAATTTTTATAGCAAGTAAATTAATAAGACGTATCATTGACGTACTGTTATATCTTATAGCTTATAACTGTCTATGTCATAATTGAGAGAAGGTGTAGGTGAACATTTATGGACGGCGATACCGAAAGTAAGAATTCGATGACTTTAAATTTGTGAGGATGAATAGTTATAAAGAGGGTCGAAGTATATATAGATATAAATATAGTTATATTATAAGCAAAGGTAAGATATAATAAGGATCGATGCACTGCATACAGGACTGAAGATTGGGATCCCCGCCGAGGCGCCATCGAGTTAGGAGTTAGTTACCCGTGAGCTCGTAAATGAAAACGAGATAATATAATCGAACCGAAATACTACGCGTCATGCAGAACCCAGAACTCGACTCTCAACTCGGATAAATCGTTATTAATTGAGAGGTTTTCAGCCGGAGTTTTGTTTTGCTTCTTTATAATCTTCATCAGCTTCACCTACTCGTCATTATTTTTTACTTACCTCGTTTCTGGCTCTCCACCCCTTTTGCCTTTTACCTTCATGCACTCACTCATATCTTTCATCAGTTAGACTTTACTTGTATTGTTATTATTATTATTATTATTATTATTATTATTATTATTATTATTATTATTATTATTATTATTATTATTATTATTATTATTATTATTATTATTATTATTATTATTATTGTCATAAAGTTTAGCTAGATTCTCAATCCCACCGCCTCTTTTTGACCTTACTGGTTTTAAAACTAGATTCAGTAGCCGATGATGAGGTAATTGTGGGCTTTTTATACCCAGTTGAAAAAATAAAGTGTGAAGGGTTATTTGTGATGAAACGGGTATTTAACTTCTTTTAAATCTTTTTCATTTATTTATATTAGATTTTTGAATTTGTTAAATAAATTACGAATAGTAAAATAAAATTTTCTGTTAAACGTAAAGAGGCTTAGAATAATTATTAAGCATAAAGTTTTGTAATTATCGTATTATAATTTTTTTGGAAGTTTAGTTTTGACTGAAATTTTTTTTTAATAATGTACTTTCCGCAAAAAAAAACATTTTTGAACCCGAATATCATAAATCTAGTTTAATTTTTGGTAACTGATTTCTTTAATTTAGATACACATACCGATTATTAGAAAAAGATTATTTTTGAAGAATAGACACAAAAATTTTAAATAAGCTACTTTCTATGAAGAGACTAAAATTATAATGTACTTATAGGTCCATAAAATACAAAATGTATACGACAGTTTAAGAAACTTACAAAATTCATAATAATTGAATCATTCACTGATAGAAGGATTTATTTGTATTAAAAAAATATTTGTTAATAGTTAACAAATCATTTATTAGAGACCATTTTTTAGTATCAAACAAATATTTCTTAGTATTTAAAATGATTTGTTTGTATTTAATAAATCAGATATTCATTTATTAAATATTAATAAATCTTTTTAAATACTAAGAAATATTTGTTAAGAACTAAAAAGTGGTCTCTAATAAATGATTTGTTAAATATTAACAAATATTTTTAACTATAAACAAATTCTTCTATCAGTGTTGCTTAGAAATAAAATTTTATATGATTACATTATTTTTGTTGAATTGACGTAAATTCATTGAAATTAATGTAAAGAAAGAAAAATTTTTAGGTTTCAAAATTTTCTTTCGAATCAAATTAATTTTTTCAGTATATAAAGTCCCAAAGTTTCGAAAAACTTCTTCTAACTTTCCAATGATTGAACGATCCAATGTAATACATTTCTTCCAATGTTCATAAAATCATCTCAAAAAATCCACCATCATGACGATATTTGTTCGTACGCAAGGACTTAACCATAAATCTCAGCAATGAAGCCCGCGAGCCATTCCGAGGAAACAAATAAAGGGTTATTTTATTTACCCGTTAGATTACTGGGGTGCGAATATCGATTGACACGTCAGAATTAATATTTGACAAGCTATACCCAAAATCCTCTCACCACCTTAGTCATAATTCATAATACAATTAATAATTACCAAATAACCCTCAAAAATTTCATTTATTCCACACTATATCCTACTCGAAGTGATTTTCGAGTTCAAACAACAAAGCTGGAAATGCAACACCTAACACCTTTTCTAACTACTATACCAAAACGCCTGGAAATGACACTTTGCCGCTGTAACTAGCCGTCTGGAGGTTGGAGGGAAGTCTTTGTAATAACCACAGCATCCTGAGGAGGGCGCTAGGGGTCTTTGCTCAAGGCGTTGCCTAAGGTACCCAAGTTTTCTCGAGGAACTGTTAACGCGAATCCTTCTCCATCATAGGCTATATAATTAAAACTAAAACTAATACCTTGTGTATAAATGTACATGTATATGTATATTTATATAATAGTAAAATTAAACTTGTAACTCCTGAATGGGTAGTGGGTTCAGTGGCACATCACACTACACGGGATAGGTTGTTCCAGAGTGAAAATAAGCGTAGGCGATATCACGTTACGTAGGAGCCTTTGATCTCACGACACTTACAATTTTCACAGGCTGTGCGATACACCCCTATTTTGCTTGCGCCATGCGAAGCTTTAATGAGAGGCTATGAGCTCTGCAACTGCAGTACGTAATCACAAGGCTTGATGACTCTCTATTCTCTTGTCATATATATATACCTACCATATATATATATATATACGTTCAATTACAGATATATGGGATTTTATGTTTCACTTGCTCGCATACCATTCAGCTCTTTTTATGACGCGATAATAATCCGCTGTATCAGATATCAACTGTCTAGTAAATTAAAAAAATAACAGTTGTAAATTTTAATTTATTTGTTTTTTTGTTTTTTTTTTTTTTTTTTTTCGCTCTTTTAAGCAAAGTATTTAGCGGTGGATTTTTTGCAGGAGATTTATTATTAATTTATTGTTATTATTGGGCAATAAAAAAATGAATGGCCAGAGTAGAGGTAAAATGATATGCGAAGCCGAACTCAGTATCCAGTATGTATATCATTGTCCGAGTGGGCGGGCGCGACGGCGCGAAGTTACTGCCGGCAGCGATAGATACCGCTAATTATCGATCGTAAATAACCTCGGTGGGTCGCGTGAGGGGTGGAAAAGAAAGAGAAAAGAGGAAAGAGTGATATGTGTGGCTGGCTGAAACTTGCGGAACTTCTGGAACTTGTCTGGAACTGAAATTGCGATACTGATGGTATCGGTGGATGAAAAGAACTCTGCTAAGAAAAGTCTAAGGAAGAGGAAGAGAAGTGTGGAATTACTGCGCATGATGAGAGACGGCGTCCCAGTCGCGGTCTTTGAGGACCAATAATATCAGGGCGCATAGTCCGTCGACCGTCAACAGAGGGAGATTCGGATTGTGGCTCTTTATGTAGGGTGGCTTGCGGGATATATTACAAGTGTAGCTCCCTGGTTGGTTATTACACGAGAGCTATAATTGCCGCTGATCGTGTCGGTTTGATTTGTAGTGTCTCGCATTTGGATATCCGTTTATATTTATGTATATGTATGGATCGATGGATAATGTATATATGTATGAATGAATGTGCACGATGCGATGTAGACGGCTGATAACCGGCAACAAATGATATGGAAAAGTTCGATTGCTATGCAATACGCCATTAGGGATTAATGCTTTTTTTGATTTGCTCTTTATGATAGCGCTGGGTTTTGTTGCTTTTTTTTCTTTTTGGTATGCATGAATTAATTGTATATGATTGGGGATAATAGAGGGCTTTTGAATTTTAGCGACGGGTCTAATCACTCATGATGATGGGTGGTGGTTAAATTGTTCTGTAGTTAAGTCGACTCAAAATTTTGAATTTTAATTTTTATGCTAAACGAATATATATTAAAAATTTTTTTTTCCAAAATCATCTGGTTTTTTGGCATTTAAAAACATTTTAATTTTTTTAATTAATAAATTTCTTCTAAAAAAGCCACAAAAAAATTTATTTAAAATACACTTATTAATATAAAAAAAAAATTACACTATAATTTTGACAAAACACATATTTATCAAAAAAAAATTGACAATAGAAGTTAATAGATTCAATTATCTGAAAAAATCTAATCATCAATCCGAAGAACAGGGTCCAAAATCTCAAAAACTACCGCACATTTATTAATGATTGTTTTCCCAGCAGATATTAAAAAACCATTAGCACCAAATTTATCAATTACCCAAAATATAGCCCGATAAATCAGCTGTCTACAACCACAATCACCACATTTAAAACCAGAAATCAATTAACACCGCTGACTCTCCATCAATCAAGAAGAAAAGAGGAAAGAAAAAAAAAACATCTGTAACATTTCAGAAATCGTGAAAGAACCAGGTGGGCCACCCGCCTCTTCTTGCTCTTGTCCGCCCTTCGGCTCCCGAAAATTATCCACCTGATGACTTTTTTAAGCTTCCTATCTTCTATTCGTGCGCAAAACAATTATGACGCCTCATATTATTATGTTCTGTAGACGCCACGCGCCTCACCGCCACACAAATAAAAATACAGTATAAATAAAAATAAATGTCCATCGAAGTATTATTTGCTTTGACACGTTGAAAATGATGAGCGCAAACTATTAACTTGACTAATAGTGTATAGTATTGCCTTGAACATATTCACTTTGAAAAATGATCTGTTGTGCAACCATATTTTTTTCATTATTATCGTCATCTACAATACACTGCATACTAGACAATAAATATACGTTCTGCAGAAAAGAAAAAGGAAGTAAACAATCATCATCATTATTATCAGATTACATTAAATGTATACAATTATTTATTATTAATTATTGATAGTTATATAATTCTAGTAATTTATAAAAACATATCACACATTGAATATAAATAAAATTAGGTTTGATATGAAATATTATTTTCTAGTAGGCATCAGACATCACCCGTAGCGCGCTCTAGTGACAGCGTCATGTAAACACCCGTCATATAAGTATCTAATCTAATTTCAATTGAATATAATTGAAAAGCCGTATACAGCTAAAGAAAATATAAATATAAATGTATGTACAATATATAGCGATAGCGATGGCGATGACGATGATGACAACGGAAACGGAAGTGCCTGTCATAACTGGGTACGTAAATATGTCAGAAGGGGTTATTATATGTTCACGGTACGGGTGTTACAAATTGTAAAATACATCGTATATAACAATGACTAAATATTTTGTATTTTTAAATTACACTTAATCAAATATCACACTTAATTTCAGAAGTTATACTTATTTTGATACTTTGTAATGAGGAAAGGTTATAATACTGAAAGTAATGCTATATTGTATGTGTATTAGAATGCAATATACAGTAAAACGGGTGTAATAAAGTAAAAGCTTTACGACAAAGCATGTGGTCAGTGCAAAAGTCATATACATTATTTTTATTATCGACTAGTGATATTTACGCCGGCCATAAATGTCCGCCCATGGAAAGGGTGCCTAAACGCATCAATTTGAGCAGACGCCGCGCGAAAAGGGCGTTAATATTATACATGAAACGGATATCTATCTTGCATACCGCGGCTATATTGCGCCGGAAGCTATATTTGAATATTCTTCTCCTTTTGAATCGGCCCTTATTTATCATTTTTGGCCATTTTGATACGAGATACATCTTGAGTTTTAAATAAATGTTTCATACAACTTATATGAACAACGAAATGGAAAGAGATGATAAAGAATTAAGAAATTTATTAAAAAATTTTTTTTCATTTATCTAAAGGTTGAAAAGAGCTTATAGTACAAATTTTTGATATTTGATAGTTTAAAAAATTAAAATTTTTAATCTCAAGCTTCAAAAATTACTTATTGGTAAATTATCATGAAATATAAAACAATTCAATGATTTCAGTTTTTGAATATATTAAAATTTTCATAAAAGTTTATCATACAGATTTCTGATTTTTTGGTGGTTCAAAAAATCAAAATTTTTAATCTGAATTTTCAAAAACTTATACTTGGTAAATTCTTACGAAATTAAAGACAATTCAGTACTTTTTAAGTTTTTGAAACCTCCAACATTTCAAAAAAAGTTAATCATACAGATTTCCAATTTTTAAAAAGTTTAAAAAAGTCAAAATTGTGAATCCTAATCCCGAAAATTTGATCATTTTAAAAAAATTATGTACTATTAAAATAAAATTTCTGAAAAAACAAATTGAACGATAAAAGTTAACTAAAGCGAAATAAAAAAATTGAGCATTTCGACACCGTCTATTTACGTTTTAAATCGTCGCTTCTTGTCGACATCCTTGTATATAATATAATATAATATAATATGAGATATATAAATTCGTCCGTATATAAATATAAAAGATCTATCTGTGAGTAGTCTTTTGCATCAGAGTCGACGTTGAACCATGGCCTCATTACCAAAGCAAATATTTCACAGTGACTGCAGAGAGAGCTGTGACAACTCGTCGTTGTCGTTGTCGTCGGTATGACGGGTAAAGCTGGATATAGGGGGACGAAAAATAAATGAAATGACAAGTCGGTGGTAGTGGAAGGTGAAGGTGGAAGCACCTACCACCAGTAAGCAGGCAAATATGAGAGTGTAATAAAAAGTGTGAGGTGAAATTATGAGGAGTGAAAAGGAGGATACGATTTTCTGTAGCAGAAGAGGAAAGAAGAGGACTGATAGAGGTGTAAATGTATGTGTAGGTGTAGGTGTAGGTGTACTAAAGCACCGAGTACAGAGTACAGAGAAGTATAAAGTATGAAAAGGAAAATAAAAGAGAAAAGCATAGAAGGTAGAGCTTGGAGAGCGCGGACGATGTAAAAATAAGGAAAATAAACCCCGGGCTTCCTTTTTCCTGTCTCCAATCTTACTTTTCTCTATCCTCCATCCACAGTGGAGCCACCTTTTTTATTTTACACCCACACCATCTACATCTCCATTCCCAACGCTATCTCTATCTTTTTCTCGATCTACCTCAGCAGCCCCGTTGTCAGACTCCTCACTCCCGGCTGAAGGGAAGACACAGAGAGAAAAAACACAAGATGAAAAGAGTAGCAAAAAAGGCGAATGAAATAAAATAATAAAAGAAATGACTTCTCACAGCCTCCACTCCGCGATTTACCTTTTCCAACTCACTTGTTTTATATCTCATCCGGTTGAGCTTTCTTCAGTTAGCCACCTCTCGTTCCTTTTCGTACTTATACACCCCAGTGCTCAGTGCTACAACCTGCAAATACACCATATTTATTATCCCTAATAATTTTCTTAACTCGGCGCCTCTATTTCTGAGAGTGATCGCCGTCAAAAATTCAATCGCTACCCTTCTTTGTCGCTTGTTTTATTTTTATGCTCCTGTTCCTTCTTGCTGAGCGACTTGTGTACCCAAAGAATAAGGGCTGGAAGTTATTTAATACTCAGCTCAAAGCTTCAAAGCGGAATCTCATGGCTGTACACAAAACAACTGTTTAAAACAGACTTTGTTTAAAATTTATCGTATATTTCGATTTATTTTTTTTTGTCAACTCATTATCATTTATTCATTCTTAAAATTTACAATTTTTATAGTATTTTAGTTTCTTCAAAATCCTTTCTGCTGAATTCATAAAAATGAAACTTTCCAAGTTTTTTTTCTTGAATCAAAATAACTTTTTTTTCCAGTGAAGTTTATCAATTTGTAAACAAAGTTAACCAAAAACCATCTACAAACTTCAAATCACCAAAATACTACTGTAAAGATGTCACTACTTGCTAAGAACAAAAAACAAAAGATCAAACTACATATGACGTATTCAGCAAAAGCTAAATAACTAGTCCCAGGAGGAAAACAAGCATGCTGATGATGCCAGCTAAAATTTTGATCTCTGTTATATCCTTTATTTATATTTGTTATCAATTGTTTTTATATGCACGACTAGCTCGTTTGTCTTCCGAACAATTTGTTTCTGGGTTTCCGCTCAATTTTACGTGTCTGTCCGGTTTTTGTTCACCGAATTCGGTATAATGGCCCATGTATTTGGATCACGTACCGCGATATGTCAATATAAAGGAGTTGCTTTTGCTCCGGAGTCGGAGTCAGAGTTATAACTCTGATGTGCATACCAATATAATACCGAATACCGGTCTATTTGCCCGCGTATGAACGTCGGATGGGCGGAGGTATGTGGCTGTAGATGTATATGAGGAAGATACAGTGGTGAAAACATAAGGAGGGGTAGCTGAGGGGTTCACGGTAACTCCGAAGGAACACGGTACGATGCACAGCTTGTTATCCTAAATACACGAAATCCTTTGGAGACTACGTCTGTGTTCCTTTATCCTTCACCCTTCACCCTTCATGACTTCATCCTTTATCCTTGTTGTGTCTTTATTGAGATCCTCGGTGGGTTGTTCCTTATTCATGGGTCGCTCCCCATCCTACCGACTCATTCTTACCCCTGTCCCTGTCCTTGATCCAGTCGTCTTCTTCTTATTCGTGGATATAATGCTTGACAAATTGACGATTCAATCGAGTTCCAAAGGATACGACGCCGCTGCCGGCTAAGGGATCTATTCGTAGGATGCCAAATGTGCCGAGGATGGAGATTGATCGCCTCGAGAATATTTCATACTCAATAATATTATATTCTCAACTGACGTTTCTACCATCTAGCGTAACCACCGGTTACCAAAGCACGCGCGACAAGATCAATTTAAGAATAATATACCCTGATGTCAAAGCTTTAAACTACATCCTACGTCCTGGCTTAGAGCTAGACTCACTCAATTGTCAGTTTATTCACTTTGTATTTATCCAAATTTATCTGTTGAATTAGAATCAAATGCTAGTCAGTGATTATTTTAATATATGCCTTAGGGATCCATCATTACAGTTATGAATTTAATGTTAGAATGTAGTTGTCAGCTTGTGAAAAAAATTTTTGACGTGGTTTAATATGTCTATGAATGACCTGATATAATGTTTGGTCATATCGAACGATATTAAAACATACACTGTAAAAAATTTGCGGAGTGAATGAAGAGTGAATGATTTTTAATTGATTCACTCCGAGCGGGAGTGATATTTACTCCGAGAAGGAGTTAATTTTTATTAATAATAAAATTCACTCCGCATTCACTCCCAAAATAAATGAATTTAGAAATAAATAAATTTTTGCAAAGAAAATATTTTTATAAACCCTTTTTATATTTAATTATTAAAAATTTAATTTATTATTTTTAATAATATTTCATTTTAATTATTATTATAATGTTTTTATTTATTTTTTTTATAAATTAATTAATTATAATTAAAAATTATCAAAAAAAAATATGTAGATATTCCGATAGTATATATATATATATATATATATATATATATATATATATATATATATATATATATATATATATATATATATATATATATATATATATATATATCGCTTAAAATGTCCTAACATGACTTGATATGCCCACATACAATTTTTCGATAAAAAATAGTGTTAAAAATTTCCAACAGAGGGCGCATAATCACATAATCTTTTCGTTACAAGAGAGTTAAGTTTGAAATGTTAAGTGTTCTAAAATAAAGATCATTTCTTTTACATATTAGATTTTTCATCAAACTTTTATCCTAAAGCTAATAAAAAAGTCAAAAAAACTTTATGCAAAGTAAGTCATATTATATTTTGAATTGTTCTTTTATTGCAATCGATATTAAAAATCAAAATTCACTTTTATTCAACACCAAGCCAATCAAAACTAAAGACATCTACAATAGTCTCAGCTAGTGAAAATCTAACTTTACTCAAGTACATTACAAAGTCTTTGATGTTCAGCCAACTATCGAGCACAATATTGCGTGTTTCAATTACACGACCCTACTATTATTACGCGATCGAGTTTGGTATGCTCAAGCTCGAGCTGGAAAGTTAAGGAGGGTGACAAAGAAACAAAGAAAGTAAAGTGAAACAAAAATAACAAGCGGTAGAGCTTGGAGCATGTTAATTCCCTTGCAGGGTTTTGTTTGGTAGAGTAGGTGCGCGAAGAATCGCTTCATCATAATCGGTCATTCGGGCTTTCTATGTTCCCGCCGACGTTTACAGATGATACCCCGCTGGGACAAGTAAGGTGAGGGACGTCCAAGTTTCGTGCTCATATACATATATATCATGCCATCAAAATACCTCGTTGACAGCTCAAGAATTTGATAACACGATCTTGTTAGCTATCAGGAGTACCTTTGTGTAAAACGCTTCACACGATCGTATCGTTTGTTCTCAGTCAAGTCACTATCATCTTCTTCATTCTTATTAATAAATGTCAAATAGCTTTTGTTTCAAAATTGAAATAGAATTACACCTGTAAAAAGTTTTCTGATACGACTATTTCTACTCATATATGACCTAATTGGCTTTATCAAGAGAAATCTAGCTTGAAATATCCTGACTTGATTTGATAAGCCCATATAAGGCCTAATACGGTCATATTTACCCATACATAATTTTTCGACCAAATTTAGTGTCGAAAATCTCCAACAGGTGATCAAAAAATCATATTGCAGGCGATGATTGCAGAGAATAAATTGATAAGTGATAACAATCACTGCAACGATGGTGATGTAGAAAGTAAAAGACACATGGTACAGTTTCATGTGAATGAGTGATTAAACACGACTTACAGTTAACGTTTCTTAGTCGTTAATCCGTGAGCATCCGATAAAGTCATCACATTGAGTGAAGAAAAAGAAGAAGGAGAAGAAGAAGAAGAGTCATCTCTGACATTATGGAGGATGGAAGGTGGAGGATAATGTAATGTTTTATTGTAATATCAAATAAAATATTGCTCGGATTCAGATCCGATGAGATTTACACGATCAGTAGACGAGAAGCAATAACTTGATGGACCGAATATAAAGAGAGTGAGTTGTGCAGTCTGATATAATGTATAATGTATAATGTATAGGCATCATCCGAAACCCAAAAAGTTTAAAAGTTTACTAAACTTGATACAACTCTGCATTATTGATACACTGATTTTTATGTATATTGTATGTGAGTGTATAAATGGTTGAGAGATTGCCGGCTGTGTAAGTATACGGTGTAGCCCAGCGGGGTATCATCTTTGGAGCATGATCGATCTGACACGAACTTGGTGCGTCATACACTACCAACCAACAACGTAGGCCAGATACATCGAATATAGGCGAAGGCTGTCGCGGGTTTCCCGCCGCTATAGCTGATTTAGACATCAACATCTTGAACCACAACTACAACTATGATGGAGATTAAGATGAACCGACAAAATATCGATGTTAACTACATTTTTCGTCAGTTTATCCAGTCATTCATGTGATTATTTATCATGTCCGCTTTATTTTCTATTCTTTGTTTAGCTCGGACGGGCATTGTCTTTTATTTTAATGTTCTGTGATGTGTGTATGTACTATGTAGATGCACGATGGCTCCTTATTTTCAAATTTGGGTTAGGATTTATGAAGAACAAGTCACCCTGATAAGGATAAGTCACCCCAACACGTGTCCGAGATTACAGACTGAAGGATGCTCACCCTTCGCTCCAAAGTCGCAAAGATTATTTAAATTGGGGACACCCACACCCTTAATGGATGTGTTCAGAGAATCATTTACGTAAATGCTACTTTTCGTGACATTGAAAATTTCGAGTTTAAAGTTTTAATTTATGCGAGGTGTCTAATTATTTTTGTACGTGACTAGAATTTTTATTTTTTGGACATGAAAACTTTATAAGGTGTTCATTTTTAATGTGGGTTTTTAATTATATCTAATCTTAAGTAAGAGTCATATATGACTTTATTCAATATTGTGTGCCCAAATGTGTTTGATACCTGACCATGTGTGTTTTAAAGATGGACATATCTATACTAATAAATGGAGAGCCGGTTTTTTTGTCCGGTTATACTGCGAAAACTACTGAACCGATCGGAATAATACTTATACCATAAGATGCAACGTGTTTCGGAGAAGGTTTTAGTTTATGATATGATGGTGATTACTTATCCGGAACCTCTATTTTTTTGACTTAGAAATAATGAATTTTTATTGTAACTAAATTTATTCTATTCGATTGTCATTTGTTTAAAATAAATTTTTTAACTCTATTGGTTATGTTTACATACTAGGCATATTTCCTCACTTATGAGATCTGCAATTTCTTTAACTGGAACTTTCAATGCTCATTACAAATTTTTTTTTTTTCAAATCAATTATTATTCATTTTTGTAAGAAAGACACGGGAATGTTATACCTAATGATTGCACATTGAAAGTTAAAGTGAATATTAGCTAGAATAATTATATGGATAAAAGGTGCATGCCAATTCGATAGAATTGAGAATCTGTGCAAGTCAAAACAGAACTGTAATTAAATTTCAAGTCTAGATCTAAAAATGTAATTCGCCCAGCGGAGTGGGCGAGTAACAGCTAGTATACAATAATGGCCCAACGCATTAGAAAAAAAAATTCCATTAAGAAAATTTTCTTGACACAAATACAGTATACACGTATTCAGTCGAAAGTGAATAATAAATTTTTTTTTAATTTATTTGGTGTATGTATATCTTATCCATGGCTAATTTTTATATTTGACCATTTCAATGAATTTTTATTGCAGAAATCAACGTAAAATCTTCATAAAATAAAATAAATAAGGAACTTAAATTAATTCTGCAAATGTCGATATATTTCCTATATTATTTCTAAAATCACTTTCATGTCCAACATCCCACATATATTCGATTAGAAAACATATATTAATAAATAAAAAAGATAAATCATGAATAAATGACGGCAATGCATAAAAACTTTCTTGATAATTTGAAAATAAATAGTTTGTATTAATTTAAAACTAAGGAAATCGATTAGATATTACTTGCGGTTAAAAACGTAGCAGCGACTTTTATTCCGAGTCCATATATGCAATATGTATAACAACAGTAATAATATATAATATATATAGGGGTTTTATTGCCAAATGTTCATCAGGTATCTGCGGTTTGACAACACACAGCTTGTTGATGGCATCGGCACTTTAAGTGCAATAGTAATATAATAAGCCTCAGAGTCCTGTTTTGCGGTTGAACGTCATCATCGTAGCTCACACCTCCATGACAGATACAGACGCTCCTACGCGCTCCCAACTTCTAATATTCTAAATTGCTCATCTTGGCATGTTTATTCGACGTCGCGGCGCTGCTGCCCGTTACTCTTGCCCCTTTTTTTAATTTAGTTCCCTCACATACATAAATATATATCTATATTATTATTTCATTTCATTTTGTTAAAGTTTTTTTGTACTTTGACTTACTCTTCACTCTGGAGCTCCGACCGCTCACCAATTTGCCGGCTGACACTTTTCAGAAGTGTATACTGCGTCAAGAGATCTTCCATTCGGTTTCATCATCATCATTTTCTTTTTTTATTTTCACTGGTGCGACGACCTCATGATGTTAAATCGATAAGTTTCTCTTCATCCGCTGAGTTACAAACTAATAAAAAGTATAAAATTTTTGAAAAAATCAAAAAAATTTAATTTTTGAAATTTTTTTATACATGCAGGATGCAGAACAATAAATATTACAGATCGCTGGACTAATAAAATTATATTTCATTGAAGCTTTAAAATTACAAACTAATTGAATCAAACAAAAATCTTAGTACCTGCAATTGAAAAAAGTCATTAGTTATAATTAGAGGGAAAAGAATTACTCACATTGATATTACATAATGAAAGTATATTATATATTTAGACGTTAAAAGATAGCCTAGGTAGCAAATTATTACAAGATCAAATGACACCTTGCGTACATAATGTATTTTTAATTTATATACAAAAGCTTATCATTAAATTGTACTGCAATATCACTGACGGATCTGTGACAACCAGATATCATGCAGCCACATCACGGTCGTTAGGCTATAGTTCCTTCTATTTCTGTTCTTCACAATACACATTCACGGGCACAAATTCATGTATACATCAATTTAGTTTTCCGTTTTTTGCTGTAAGATCTCTATCGCGTACAAATGACCGCCATTTGCCAAGTACCGGCTGTGTATAGTCTACAGTGTATACCCAAGTCTTTTATTTGCGCAGAATACACCATGCACGACAAATGACAATTGTGAGTTCACTATTCCCCGTCAAAGATATGCATTATACACTATGCATTATAAATTACACCTACATATATAGACAATCTAAATAAATAAATAAAAAATAATCCATCCGTCCATTCATATTTTATTAGCTGTATTTGCCATTACCATTAACCATTTCAATAAATGATTATCCATTGAGCGTCATCAACAGTAATCTCTTTGGGCCGAACCAATAAGCCGCGGTCATCAAAACAAAGGCCGAAAATTTTATTACAAACATATCCCGAAGAGTTTGAGTTCTCATCAATGAATAATTCCCGAGTGACCTACAACGAATAGCATATTATTCGATACTTGCGTATCCAAAGACCGGCAATTTGTCCTTATTAATGCGAATTATCGCTGCTAAGTGAGCGCTGAGACTACAGGATATTAAAACCTCTGACCCTTTACCACCAGCGACGCGAGAAGGTCTGGGACACTGAAAGTCATGTATAATATCTAATCGCTTAACGCTTAATCGAAACGACATTCTTTGCATTCCATTTACGTCCAGTTGTGGAAGAATCATGCGTCTAGCGCCATCTAGCGACAAACGCGTCAAACTACTTGTGTTTTGGCCGGTAAGAGTTCCATCTGCTGTACCAACAGTGAGTTTTTATGGTATTGTCATAGTAGGGTCTCGCTTGATGGTCTGTAGACTCATAACAATAACACAAAAGCGTGTGTGGTGATAATAATAATAACAGTAAAGAACGAGGGGAATACAGAGTAGAAAGCGGAGAAGAGGATGACGAAATGCCCGCCCCAGAAACGCCCTCGAGTAGGCTATTGGCCCGATATTCCTAGCTGAGGAAAAGACTGACATGGCCGGCGTCGATCCGCGAACGGTCCAATCAGAATGACTGTTCAGGAAACAAAAGACACGCACTGTATGCTTGAGAGGGTTTGAGGGTTACGAGGACTCTCCGTTAACAAATGAATACACGCTATCGCAAATATATATCTTTTCCTTCAAAGGACTCCCAGTCTGGTTGTGGGGCTGGGAAAAGTTTAAGAGAAAGAGAGATTCGGTAATGTGGACCGCGTTGGCCCTGGTGGGATGGGCGCCGCATTTAGACGGGAAAGGCTTTAAAAAACGGTACAGAACAAGGGTATGAATGTGGATGTGAGTGAATATGAGATTAATAGTAGGAGGAGATCCCAATCCAGAGAAGGAGCGATAGTCAACGAGTTTTTGATGTATTAAACCGTAGGCACTACGTGACACTGAATGTTAAGTAGATCTTTTACCACACTTGCACGCTCAATTTTTCATTTTTGTTGTTTTCGAAGCGGGTAATATTACGCTGAATTTGAATGTTCTATAGGTTATTAGCTTGAGCGACCTCTACGGTGGCGTCGTGAAGCTTGAGTATAACCTTTATGGAAGTAATGAGTTGAAATCAACAATGTATTTTAATATTTGAATGTTCTTTTGTAGGCAAACCGTTTTTACGGTGTACATTGTATATTGTATATTTTTATTACATTGTATATTGTTGAGAGTTTTTCTTCAAACCCCGCATGGCTCTTCTGTCACGTACCAACGATGGATGCCACCGATAACGAGGTTTAATCTACGATCGCAACTCTCTCGAGTGTGTTATATGCGAGGCATGAATGTGTCAACTATTTTTAGTTGTTCGCATCCATACAAGCTATATACAATAATACAATTGACAACGATGACAAGAGAGAGAAAAACGTTTCGTCACGCGTTTGCCTGTCTCGGGATCCTAGTGGTGACGGGATGCAAATCATGCATCATATATCTACTTTTATTTAACTATAATAATAATCACAATGATTTCTATCTGCTTACGTGTAAAAAGATGAATTTTTTTTTCATATAAGTATTAAACCACTTTGAGATCAATGGAGATCTAATTAATTTATTTGAATTTTAAAAATTTTAATTTATTAATTTTTCTTTAATTTAATTCGATGGAACATTATTGGATACCATGTATATTTATTTTATTTAAAATTTACTACTAGTTATACACTATGAGGTTAATTAACGAGCAATACCTACAAACGACCTCATGGAATTCTATTAAAATTTATATTCAAAAATCAATAAAATTTAATTTTACCTCCAAGTTTCTATCCAAGCCACAAAGAATAATTGAATAATAATAACAATATCAATTGCGGGTTTTCCCCTGGGGTTTTTCCAAACCCCAAAGCCTCTTACTGGAAAAGAATCAATTTAAAACCAGCGGCTTACCATAAGACAAAACCCACAACCCACCTCAGCTTACAAAATTACTCAAATTTTCGAACACATTTGTTTCTACTTACTCCCAAATTGTTTGTTTGCTTTACTAGGGAGGTCATCATCATCATCAGAACCAGGTATAATTTTGACGAACACACCAGTCATCTTCTACAGAGTACACTAACTCATTTTCAATATTCCTACATAATTATAAAGATTAGAACTGGGTATAATTTGTTCCTCTAATTGACTGATGACGCGCGTCTATTACAAAACCTGACTTTCATAAGTTATGGTAAAACCAAGTGACGAATAGAGTAACATTGGTCATCTTGATCATCTTTGTCTTAAGATTTTCGACTTGATATTATATCTCGGCCTACATATGGCTCTTCATCTTCATAGTAAATATCAAACATGAAACAATCATAATCATAGCCATAGGCATAATCATCCAGCTCTTCTCAATTCTCAATCTCAATAGACTTAAACTTTTTAAAAAGACATATTTTAAATCCTAAAAGTGTCGTGTCACGTCCTGCTATACCCATCAGTAGTCCTCCCCTACGGCTACCGTTTGCCTCGTTACGGTATATTTTGAGGACTTGGAACGATGAAAAAAAAAAAAAACGCTTTCAAAGTGTATACTTAAGTACTTATCATAAAGATCTGACCCGTGCTGCTGGGCTCTCATGGTGTTCATATTACGGAAATATTTCTGTGGTACACTAAGAGATTAGTCAATAATGATACCCTTTTTTTGTTACTGGATTTTAATTACTATGATGGGTTATTAATTCGGTAAGACACGATAGAGGATTTGGTTCACATTTATACAGTAATTAATAATTAATTACACTGATTGAAGAATTTTTTAACTATTAATAGAATTTATTTATTTCCTAAAAATTATTTTAAATAATTTTCCGAAAATTTATATAAATACAAATATTTATTAATTATAAATAAATCTTTGTTAACTGTGAATAAATATTTTTATTAAATCATTTAATGTTAAAAAATCATTTATTAACAGTTAATAAAATGTCTGTTAAGCTGACATTTATTCGGCTAAGATTAGCCATCAGTATCTCGGTAATTATTCAAACAACAAAATTTATTTATGGTGATAAATTTGTTGCTAATTAGTTGCTCTAATTAAAATTTTGTTACTTGATTGAATTCCGAAAAATTATTAATAATATCGGCCAATGGTAGGTTGTGTCAATGCTAACTTTACAAACGTGCTAGTTGATAAAACTTATTAAATATTTACAAAATCTTTTATTAGTGTAATTATCAATCATTATTAGAGTAAAAAATGTTCATTGTACTCCTTGCATAGATAGGTGAATATGTACAACAACAATACTGGAGAAAGAGAGAGAGATAGTTATAATCAGTAGTGATTACGCATTTTTTATCATCACCAATAAAAAGGTGATTTTGATTTCGATGACACACTTGTGTCGTTAGTTACGTGTGTAAATTCAAATGGACTTTGTCTGTCTCGCTCTCTTTTGTGCTTACATTATATATGTATGTATATAATATATATTTGATGTAGTTGTACTACTTGTACTAGTAGCGAGTGATTGCGCTCTTTATCTTCCTCATGCTCGAGCTCTCGCAGTGACACGACTAGGATGATGATGAAGAGACCGAAACCGTTTGGTTGGAATAGCTAGGGTGTGAAAATCAATTTGATAGACGAGGAAACGCGTGCCGAATTACCTCTACGTGACAACAGTACCGTTTCACCATTTTCCCATTATTAACAACGAGACGAGCAGAGGAGTAGAGAGTTCCCGGCACCGCCATCCACTATCCACCATTCCACTTTCCGGTCTTATACATCACTATATATTCTATATATGTATATGCATATGTATTCATACCTTACAATATAGAATATACAATATACAATATCTCTTTATAGCGGAATAGATACAATCACCGATTGTGGATTTTATAGATATGAAATGTGTCAAATGTAGACATATATACACTGAAAAAAAAATTAACTTGATTTAAGAGAAAAATTCTTAAACCAAGAAAATAATTTTGAAGAGTTTCATTGTCTTGAATTGACGAAAAATTCTTGAATTACGTAAAATTTACTTAAACCAAGAAAAATTTCTCAGTTTAAGAATTTTTCTACACAAATCAAGAAGATAAAATTCTTCAAAATTATTTACTTGATTCAAGTTAACTTTTTTTCTGTGTGTGTAAGACATGCCTGAAGACTGATGTTAAGTGGATTTTTTGGGTATTGATGAATTGATTTTAATTTTTTAGTTTTTTAGTTTATGGATTTGTTATTTTCAGAAAAAAAAATTTACGATTAAATGATGAATAGTATTTAAATAAAAAAAAATTTCTTGGTTCAAAATTTTATCTAAGTTAATTTTATATTATTGTTTCTTTGAAGCTTGCAATTACTTATTCAAAATTTCAATAAAGCAATAAAGAAGCGCAAGAAATTTTTTTTTCATTAGTTCATGAAAATTTTTGTTTTGTTTCAAAAAATTATTTGTCCCTTAAACTTTTTCAAAAAGTATAATTTCAAAAAACAATATATGAAATACAACTCAATTATTTATAATTAAGTTTATATTTAAAAATCTCTCTCATACATTTATACTTCGTTTTAAAAAACATTTAGCTTAACAAATAAATTTTTTTATAAATGCAAGACTAATTTTTCCGTTAAAAATATCAAAATCATAATAATAGAAATTATTCATTGACATATGTGTGAAAGTATATATTTATTTATTTATTAGAGATAAATTTGATACTTAAAAAAATAGTTTATTTTGTTTGGTTTAAAGCCTAAAACATTTTATTTTATTTCATTTACGAAATAATATTTCAAATAATAAAATCTTCTATTGAATATCGACTATATAGTGGATACATATATGAATTTATATATTATATATGTTTTGTAGATTGTGTATAATATATTATAAGCACGGATTGATAGTCTATTTGAATAAGTATATAAATAAACATAAAAAAGTATAAATCACGATATTTAATTCGTTTGTGTGCTGTAGATAATGTGTTAGCGACATGAAAATGTCGATTAATATTTCGCGCTCGATATAATCCAGTAGAGAACAAGGGACTAATCCAAGCTACCTGTCATTCATATATCGTGTCAAGCCGGAACTGTCATCCGACGGGACCAGGATTACAAAGCGAGCTAAATTAACCTTTGTCTTTCGTTCATCCAAATATATGACTAATATAACAGCATAATAATCTATCATTATAATCTACACACGTCTATCTGTGTTACCTGTATACATAAATATATATAGACGGGCTATGGCTAGTTTATCTAGGTTTACATGAAAATACACTTATTGGAACCAATACGATACTAATACCTCCAGAAAGCCAACCCTCTATCTCACTAGGTGACACAACAGGTGTTATCACACGTCAAACATCAAATACATCTTTTAAAATCACTTTCATCAAATCATCATGAACATCTACATTTTTTTAAATATACTTTTGATACCTACACTGGTATGAAAAATTTACTTATGATTCAAGAACAGAAAGTCTTTAACCAAAAACATTATTTTGAAGAGTTTTACCTTTCGTTTTTTTACCACACCAAGATCCAGGAAAAAGAAATAAAAATTGAGAACTATCAAAATCACGTAATATCAATTTGATCAGTCAAAAAATTAATCTGATAAAAAAAAACGACTTAATTTAAATTAAGAGAAAAAAAAATTTAATTAAAAACATAATTTTAACAGAATTTGATCTTTTTAAATTAAGCAGAAAAATTTTTTAATCAAATAAAATTTACTGAGGCAAGAAAAATTTCTTGGTCCAAGAATATTTCTGTTTGATTAAAAATTATAAAAATCTTTAAAATGATGTTAAAATTCTCTGATTCAAACAAAAAATTTTTCAAGTACACTTGAAAGTATGTATAAGGTAAGAGATCCAGTTATTGACACTTGAAATTTTATTTTAATTAAAAAAAAAAACAAATCAACTCTAAAAAATTAAAAAATCTAATTTTTGAAGCATAAATTTTAAGATAATTGATTTTTTGGGGACATTTTATTTTTTTAATTAGACTAAAATTGCAAGTGTTAAACAACTAGGCCAGTGTCAATAACTGGGTCTTTTACCTTATTCTTACAATTCTTACAAAAAATTATAATAATGAATCATACTGACGTTAAAATAAAGTTGCTATAATACTGGTATTTTTAATCTATGAAAACACAACGCATCAAAGTATAAAATGCCTATTATCATTAATATTAATATTATTTTTGTGAACAAAATAACAGTAATAAAATTTATAGCTTCAATTGAATATTTTCATCAACAACAAAAATTTTGACTTTATAACCAAATAAAGTGGTTTTATCACTAAAAAAAAATTTTTTTCAGCAAAAAAAATTCGAACAAAACAATTTAAAATAAAAATATAAGATATTATAAAATAATTTGTCGCTGGTAAAATGAAAAAGCCCCATCACACAAAATGGCGAGTTGTTAGGTATCCCTTTGGGTTGGATTTCTGGCGACCCTCTTGAATCTGGCATGAGCCAACCCCTATTGGGATTGGGATCGGGATCCCTTGCTCGGATACAACACCATGGATCCAAGTTAGGCAGCAGTCATGGGGTGTTGGTAATATAACGTGTATTACATAATCGTATACATGACTAAGATCCGGTTGGCTGAAGGCTGAGGGCTCAAGACTGAAGGGACGACTCACATTCCCGGGGCTTTGTCGTCTGGCCATGTGTTGCTAATGCAACTCCCACAGGGGGTCATTTCTATTCTATTTCCTGCTCTCTACTCACTCATCCCATCCCACCCATTCCCTTTTCTTCCCCCTACTACCCTTTTCGAGCCGTCATATATTCACTACATACATATATATATACACTGGGTCTCACTTGCTACCCTTCCTGCTGAACCCAACAACCCTACATGTTATAACTATAACGCTCTGCATCTATTACTATTACTATTACTATATTCTACATTCAACATTTTACACTCAACTCTCTTCTGCAGTGTTATGTGCAGAGTATGGTACACTATTATGTACACCGGCAGTTGAGTATTAGAGTTGTGACGCCTTTTCACCCCAACATACTCAAAACCAATATCTCCCTTGAACCCAATACCCCCCTTATCGCTTATGATAAACGCATCATGGAGACCCCACAAAAGCGTTCCAGATTGACGTAAAATCAATGAACAAAGTCAATGGGCGAAGAGCTCTTCCCTGTTCGTTCCTCCTCACTACCGAAGGCTAAACTTTTACATCTAATCGCTATATGGGGTATACTACTCAATTTCTCTATACAATATTACTGCGCACTATATATAAACTCGTAGACCATCATCCCCTATGTAATATGTATTTATATCTATGAACACCCTGATACTTTATTATATAAATCAAGAATGACCCGTTATATTGTTAACGCGTAATGCGTTAATTACATTTATGTTTTTAATTGTTTATTTTATTTGCATACTTTTTTTAGTACTTTATAGTTTAGATTACTGGATAATTGATGAATGAATGTTATACGCAAAAAAAAGGGTTCTTGAGTGAAAGTCTATTGAAATTATTTTTTTTTTTTTTGGTTGAGAATTTTGTTTTCTGTGGATGTGTAATAATAAAAAATGATACGATTTAAGAGAAAAGTTTTGAAACAAGAAATTTATTTCGATAAAATTGAGCAAAAAAAATCTTTTTTGAAAATTGTCAATGTTTGATTCCTTCAAAATGTGTTTTTTGGTTCAAAGTATTTTCTCTTGAATTAAGTTGATTTTTTTATCAAAATGTAAAAGAAAAAATGTAAAAATTAAAAACTATCAAAATTATAAAATGTAAATTTGATCAATAAAAAAACTGCACTGATAGAAAATTTAATTTGTTTTGAAAGAAGAAAATCTTTAATTAATGACATTTTTTAACGAGACAAAAATATTTGAATCAAGTAAAATTTATTTAAGCAAAAATAATTTGTTGGTTCAAAATTTTTGCTTTTTAATTTTTCTTGATTCAATTAAATTTTGCTTATATGTTTAAATATTATAATATTATAATTCAAAAATTTATTTTGCTCGATTTAAAATCATAAAATTTGTCAAAATAATGTTCTTGGTTTAAGTTTTTTTTTTCCTGAATCAAATAAATTTTTTAATCAGTATTCTTTCATTAATTTTTAGAATAAACATTTTTAATAAATTATTAAAATCCTTCTTAATTAAATTCATCAACATTGTTCTAAAATTATGTAACAAATCATCAAATTCCGTCAAAAACATTTACAAAAATGGAGACAAAAAGCCCGTTAAAGAATTCCCGACTCTAAATTGAGAATTGAGAGCGGACATGCTATAAATGGTCTTGGTTGGTAACACACCCCATACCTAATGCTTCAAGAGTCTATTCCATAGAACTAAACTCAATATGGCGGAGTCAATCGAAACACTCATACTAGAATCTATTTATTTTATTTTCAAACTCTTTTATTTAATTCCATTCACGCTCTACTAGTCAATACTATTTCCGCCAGAAATTGGTAACGGAAAAATGAACAGTGAAAATTAAAAATAATCAAAATTCAAGTTAAAAATGATTAAACTCGGAAATGTCCTACTTTACAATGCCGAAAAAAAAGAGTGGAGCAACAATAGATAATTTAAAAACGGAAACTAATCAATACTCATCATTCAAATCCATTTCGCCTTCGATCTATGTATCTCTTAATCAGCGACTGTTTTCTGTTTTCATAAAAACTGACGACAATAGCCAAACATGCTTGCATGCTTCCAGCGAGCAGATTGCTATCAACTTTTTTCTTTATTTTTAAATTTTCATCTGCTGCTAACACATTATTACTGGAATCTATAGTTATCTTTGATTTCAATAAAACTCGACTTTTTTTTACTGTCACAAATATTTTTAATACTTCAAATTTCACAGTCTTTCATTTAAAATTCACATAAAAAAGAACCATGAAATAAACGTCAAAAAAGGATACTTTCCAAGTCACAATAAAAAAAAAACTACATCTATTTTGAAAACGCCCAAACTCACATTTGAGCATAAGTGACTAAAACTGTCAGATGTAATTTTTTACACCTTAGTTTCTTTTACATTTAAATAATTTAATTATCTAATTCCATAGATTTAAAGTGACTATTGTAAATCATCAATACTGAGATCAAAAATATGTAATATCTAAATCAAGATATTTAGCGAGACATAGGGTAGATGTACCGTTTTTGGCCAGTTAACATTTGAATTAATTTATAAAAATTATAATATTATAACCATATTTTTGTTGAACTTTAAAAAATTTATATTAAAACAAATTGAGTTTGTGATGGTTTATTAATATAAATTCATTTCTATCGTTTATTTGAACAATAAATGGCCATAAACGGTACAGTGGCCACAACTGGTACTTCTACTCTACTCTAAAAAAAATCAACCATTTAAAACGAAAAATTTTTGAAACAAGTAAAATTTACTTAAGCTCAGAGAAATTTCTCAGTTCATTAATTTATCCACTTAATTCAAAATGATTTCCTTGGTTCAAAATTTTTTCTCTTGAATTAAGTAAATAAATTTTTTTAGGTTCACTTATAGCTTAGCTAGCCAATAAATGGTCATACTACTAATTGTAAGTTAAATTATATTATCGAATTTTTTTTTAATAATTTTTGAACTTGTTAAAAAATATATCAAATTTCTAATCAGCGAATTGTCTAACTTAATTATATAAAATCCTGCATTAATGTAAAAAAAAAAAGTAAATTTAAAAATTTTTTATTGATATGTCAATTTAATATCTATTAATGTTTAATATAATTGTTTTTGTTACTCAATTAATATTTTTTCAGATGACTATTGTTATCTAAACACTTCAAAAAACCACCTGCTCAATATTGTTAAATTAGACAATTTGCTAATTAGAATTTAGATATATATTTTGGGTTTAAATAAAAATGATCTTTTCCGAAAAAAAATAGATTTGACTTATTTTCAATACATAAAACATAAATAGTTCAAGTATTAACGTAAGCTTGCTCATAAATAATTTGGTATGATAAAAAAAAAACCGTCAATTTGATAAATTCTAACTCTACGCTAAATATATACTAATCCTAATATAGTCATGAGAATGAGCCTCATATAGCTCTCGAGTATCGAAGTTGGTGTTATGTGTGTAAACGAAATGATTCTCGTTAACAAGCATGACTTTACGGGTTTTACGTCGATAGTTCACCATACATATTTTTTTATCCGTGTTAATTTTAATAATATACACACCGGAACGTATATTCATTTTGGACGGTAGCAAAGTGTCGGTTACTTGGCGCCGAAAAAACTCATAGATAATTATCTACTGAAATTCCAACATTTTTTACGACCATCCATTCCATTTTACTTATTACTAGTACGAGTACTATTATAATCATAATTCATGATAATTATGGGTCTTAATATTTAGAAAATATTTCGTTACCTTGTTATATTCAATTGTGTTTTTTAAATTGAAATATATATATGATGGGCAATCTTGGTTTTATTTTATTCATATTAAAAAACTTAATTCACTTGAAGAGATATCAATAAATAATTTAATAAAAATTAGTCATAAATTTGATTAATTATCATTCAATTAGTGAATTTCTTGAATTCTTTCGAACTGAATATTATAAAACAAGATTAGAATTTTAAAGTAAATATTTTTTTTGAATTAAGTCATTTTTTTCAGTGAATATATTTAAAATTATATAAAATTAAAGTTAAACATTACAAAGTAGAGAAATAAACAACGTGTGTGAATATTTTCATGGAAAAAAAATTACGTATGCTTATATTTAAATAATGAAAAACGCAACATTAATTTTTAGTAGAAAATTTTATCCACAATCTCAACCAATTAATTTTTTCATGACTTCGATGTATGATTGGATTTTTTTATAAATACTTGTTTCATTACAAAAAATGAAAATGCAAAAATTTCAAAATTTCTCTATTACCAATAATTCAGTTCGTAAATTTTCAGTCTGAATTTTTAACTTCCCGCTAAGAAAATCGGGAAGTTATTGTTTTCACCCCGTTTTGGAAAAATCAAGTTTTCATCAGATCTTGACGTTTGAAGGTCACAGGAAGCTTCCCTGACTATCCCCGCGAGGTTGTCACTATGTCTGTATGTATGTATGTGTGTGTGTGTGTGCGTGTGTATACAGATATATATGTATATATATATATATGTGTGTGTGTGTGTGTGTGTGTGTGTGTGTGTGTGTGTGTGTGTGTGTGTGTGTGTGTGTGTGTGTGTGTGTGTGTGTGTATATGAAAAAAATCATTTTTGAAAGTGGTTTTTTTTGGAATAAATTTAAAACGGCTCGATTGATCAACTCCAAAAACTAATCCGCCCTTAACCTTGAAAAACCACGTCGATCGCCGCTAATCCGGTCAAAATCGGTTGATTCGTTCGAGAAATAGCGTGAACGAAAGAAAACCGAAAAAAGTGTTTTTTCACATAACTTCGACATTTCTTATCGGATCGTTTTTGATGAAATGGAATAATTTTTAGAGCTTAAAAAACTGCGTTGATCACCGCCAACCGCATAAAAATCGGTTGATTCATTCAAAAGTTATTGCGGCTTAAAAATTTGAAAAATTGTGTTTTATCAAACTTCTATCAGACCTTTGAGCTCGAAGAGCTCAAAAGCATAAAAAGTTATCTCTTTAAGCTCAGAGAGCTCAAAGTAACATATAAATAGTACGTTTGAGCTCGGAGAGCTCAAAAACATCATTAGTGCAATTTTAAGCAACTAGGTATGAAATGAGCGGGAAGTTGCACGGATGGCCTTCAGGGTCTACCGTTTTTCTAATTTTTTTTTCTGAATACCATAACGCACTTATTGATCATTCACTGAAAATAATAAAAAATATCGAGTAAACATTATGTAATGATTTTGACCAGATAAAAAATTATTGATAATTTTGATAAGAAATGATAACAACAATAATGATAGTAAAACGTATACATAATAGTAGGTCGACAATAATTCAAATGAAATGACATCCTCGAATCTGTCAGCCGTCGATGAAAATGCTTGAGAATGAAACTCTTAGGATTGAATTGCCAATAAGGACTCGACGATTAATAATGAGGTCCTCAACAAGGATCGTGTGATTACCTGCCATTAGGATAACGGGAAATAATCGAGAGTGTCTATCGACCGCGAGGAGGCGTAGAAATTTACTCGCTACTCACCGAAAAAGTCAACAGCCAATATTCAAATATATTTCATTTCCCAAACATTATATTTATAATATTGCTCCTTGCGTCAATCAAATAATCGAAAATTAAAACAAATTGAACATTTGCAAAATTATAATCTTAACATTTTCTGACCCAATTGATTCGGTAGTTAAAAAAATGGCAAAAACGTTGTATATACAATTTATCTAGCAGCAAAAAAAGCAAGTCGGCCGACAGTTTTGGAGCATGTCACGAACGCAATTAGTGAATGATTCGTCGAGCACTGGGGCTCTCGACTGCTGTAGTAGTCAAGAACTCCTCGAAGGCTTCAAGAGTACTCTCATCACTTCAATGGAGCTGGCTGCATTTTGATTCGCGACTCAATATGCTTCTTCGAGTTGCAGAAACCTTCGATTTTACAATCAACACTTGCTTTTAACGAATATTTCTTATACCTCTACCTCTCCTATTTTTTTTTCTTTTCTTCCTTTTTTTATCCTTTCATTTATTTTATTATTATTTAATTTTCTTTTTTCACTCTCTACGTTAATCTTTACTCGTTGTAAGATCAAGTGCGCGGTTGCATTTTTCAAGTTATCCGTACTAAAGACTTTTTAAATATCACTTGGCTGTTCAAAATTAAAAAAAAAAATAATATCAGTAAAACTTATCAAATTCTATATTTATAAAAAATTTAACTTGAAGAAAGAGAAAAAATTTTTAACCTAGAACATCATTTTTGATCAATCATAAAAATTTTTTAACTAAATAAATTATTGGTTTAAATAAATTTTGCTTGATTCTAAAATTTTTTTATTTAATTCAAAATAATCAAGCTCTTAAAAAAAAAGTTTTTAGTTCAAATTTTTTCTCTTGAATCAAGTTAAATTTTTGTATAATTTTTCTTGTAAAAATTCCACTCAAAATTCAATCTTAAAATTATTGTGAAATAATTTTCCACCAAAAAAAACATATTTAACTTTATCTGAAAATTTTCTACTTTAAAAAATTTCCGTCTTACTAGCGAGGAATAATTTTTTAAGCCAAAAAAACGTCAAGATATATAATATCATGGAGAATGAAAGTAATATCGGAAAATATCATGGATACTTTATACTAACCTCGCACATATACAATATAATGCTAAAAAAATGCATGTACGTACAAATGCAACTGGATACCTATTAAAGCAACACGCTTTGTACCGCTTAGTACCATTGTCACGTATCCATTATGGTGTTACACCGTGTGGACATTACAATAATGAATATTGTGTTAATCCGAATGTATATGTATAGTATATACCTAAGGTATTCTTCGGGCGATAATGTGACACCTGGTAGGTGTTCCGTTGCCACCATTTTCCATTATGTCGATAATTTGATACATATCGTAGAAAAGAGCTTTGTGGCAAATAGTCGAGGTTTAATATACCCACACTGGGTTCCATTTCTTTTATTTATTTTTACTCACTCGCTCACTTATTTTACTCTCTTCTCTCTACTACATGCCATACCGTGTAGAGTATGAAGAACCCTGAATAAAATTATATATTATCTGAAAAGCATATAACAGTCTACTCCATAACTTAAGGCAGGAAAACTTTTCACACTAAACTCTCTTCAACCTCAAGAGTTATATTTCCATCGATATCGCCGAATATCTAAGTTTTTTTCGGTTCGAATTTCATTCAAAGTGTATCCATGTCTACGAAAGTTATCCACTACTATACTCTGCCTATTCACTTTCTCAAATCTCGAATCTTGATCTTATACTTTTTAAACTGAAATTTTAGTTCGAAAACTTACGTAATAATTGGAAGAACAAAAAATTATCATGAATTTTTTATTGTATACTGATAAAAAAGAAGAAATCTTCCATCAAAAACATAATTTTGAAGAATTTGATCATCTTAGATGGAGTAAAAAAATTCTAAAACTAGTAAATTGCTTCAGTTCAAGTAAATTTTTTTATGAAATTTATTTTTCATTTTTTACGAAAGTTAAATGGCAGGAAAATTGTTGAAACAAGTAAAATTTACCAAATCAAAGAAAAATTTTTTAGTTCAAGAATTAAATTCATTACTTTCACGTGAAAGTATGTTTTAATTTTGCTGAAATGAAATCTTAAAAACGAATCAACTTTTGATTCAAAAAATTAATGATGACTTGAAATAATATTTATCAAATGCATTTTGTAAAAAAAACTATTGTACATAATTATTACTGCGTATTTTATATTCAATTATTTTATTGTGCATCCATTTATAACAAGTAAGTATTAATATGAAAAAAGTAGTATTAAATTATTAAAAATTAGTTATAAATTTTTTTTATTTTTATTTTTGAACTTTAATGACTATTTTTTTACTTAACAATGAAGAAATGTAAAAAAATAGTCATTAAAGTTCACAAATTACCTGTAAAAAGAATTATTCTTGCATAGTTCATCCCAATAAAGATTCGGCTGTGGACTAGATAAAGCGACAAATTTATCAATTATGTTGCTATGAAGTATCTTCATAAACCAGCCGAGCAGCCCGCCAAGATCGTGCCCAATTATGCTGCATTTATCGACTCCCAGTGTCGAGATAAATTGACGTAATTCGTTAATTAAAACTTCTATTCTGTATGATCGCCTTCTGGTCGGTTTGTCGCTGTCACCAAACCCTTTCAAGTCCAAAGCGACCACTCAGTAAATTGATGCAAATTATCGAAATTTATTTGTACATAAGGAATTTTAATTAATTAGGAAAGAAAGAGGAATATAAAAACCTGAAGTGCTCTGATAAAATTGGCAATTGCTCTCGCCAAGACAGCCAGCAATCGGGAAAACCGTGCAGTAATAATAATAATAATAATAACGGTTGAAACTTTCCTCCTGTTTCTAGATAATGAAGTTCATACCCTGAAGTTATTTTTAATTTTTCGGTAGAAACCTTTAACTTTCAATATTAGTCAGCCATACCTAAAGAACGAAGCAATCATAACGCAAAAAAGTTTGTTTAAAACATATATGAATGCACATAACAATCGCAACTAATATATACCGCGTATGAATGCTAAAGTTACGTTTGGTAACAATGGCTGCTGTCTGCAACTACAACACATACAACAAATATACATTACCCTTACTCACATAGAACTTTTCACTCGCCCTGTTACACACGCGTGCCCCTTATCCGAAAGCGACGTTTCCATAGCAACAACACTGAGATTCTGCGAGGGTCTGACAAAATGGTGAGACAAATCTCTTCTCTCCTTCTTCCTTTTATCCTTCCTAGCTTTCAGTCTCTCTTTCATCCCTCGCTTTAGTTTTTCATTTCATTTCTCAAAAGCTCTCTCTACGCATTGCTCAATATCTCTGGGTTCTAATGCAATGGTGGTTATCCAACCTCCACCCTTAAATCCTTAAAGAATAATAATTAGTAAACTTGGAAATAATTATTTAAGTTTTCTTCATGGATTTTTCTAAAATTTGCAAGTTTATAACTAATAACTTTTTAAAAAATAATTTAAATACATTTTTATTTTCTTTGTCAAATTTCTTAATTCAAAAAAAAATTATTAAAATTAAAGACATTCAAATAATTAATAACTAATTTTCCTCACAAATTATTTTAAATTTAAACATCTTTCTGAGAATTGGTAGTAAATTAAGACCTTTTACTAAATATTCAAGTAAATAAATGCTATAACTGTATTAAAACATGTTTAAGTTTACTATTTATCTTTCGCTCAAAATAACGGATGGGATAAAAATGGCGATGGATATAATCAAAGATCCAAAACGACGAATAGATCTAGTAAGATATTGAGTTCAATTAGATAAAGAAAAGAGACTATGGCTGAATATAAGTTTGTGTATGTGTGCAAAGTGTAAGATAAAAGACACTGGAGGTGTCGGATGAGTAAAATGAAGACGAGTCTGAAGGACAGGGTGAGCGGAGTTTAGCGAAAATGACGAGAAGGAAGAGATATAGAAGCACCAGATATATCACGACCAGAATGATCAAAATGAAGATGAAGGTGACGGAGGGATGCTATAGCAGGAGATGAGGAGATGAGGAGATGGAGGACGGAAGGTGGCAGACACATCTCTCGGATTACGTCTTTTAACAAGCTCCACAACGTTCATTTGTCTTATCCGCCTTTCCTAATGCGACAGCAGCCGTTGAAATGATTAATTTACCAAGAGCAGAGGCATCATCCGAGCCTCATCTTCATCTACATGCATGTATATTTGTACATTCACTACTGCTGGATTCTATTCTACACTAACTCAATGTTTAATGTGTTGAACCCGGCGAAAAACAACCTACAATGTGTATGTCATTATTTGCACACATGCATGTGTCGATTCTGCCTGAGCTGATGAGTTTTATTATTTCCTATGTTAATTCAATTGGTTTATGTATAATATATATATATATATATATATATATATATATATATATATATATATATATATACATCTTATGTATTATGTGTTGTATATATTCGAGTCTTGGAACTTCAATAAGTGCAAGGCGTTAATTGACCGAATGCTTTTGACCTGTCTATTATTGTATCAGGCTTGAGGGAAGTATCCCACGGTGGAATTAGTTGAATTGATTGATATTTTGGTATTTAGTTGCTTAATTATTATTTTATTTGTTTTCAGGAAATTGAGTGAGAATTAGTAAAATTTGTGGAGAAAAGATAGTTTAATAATTACCGTAAAATGAACAATAAAATTAAATTGGAGAATTCGATAGAGATATGTTCATCACATAAACTTCTATTTCAACAACTATAAAAAACAATCCGAAATCTAGTGTGGATATCAGTAAAAAAAGTTGAAGCAAACTTCGTACTGACAAAAAAAATGGTTTATGTTTATTGACTCCAACTTATACCATAAAAGTAAAATACATTAACCAAATAGGATTACCAACGAATACATCTAACTTCACATGTAATATGTGTAATACAGGTATAAAAAAACCTACAAAGTCGACTTTCGTGTCATAACGGTCTCTGATCGATGACTAATCCCACTCAAACATCCACCCAATGTCGTTTCATATAAATAATACTTCATATACTTGACAATATCAACACTAACACTAACACCAGCCTTAATACTAATAATATCAACACATCAAGCAACACTTAATAACTGCTCTTATGATTAATGCATGCGATCTTCAATTATTGAAGCATTGTCGTTGCATATGAGCATGAATATATAAATATAAATATGACCATCTACAAAGTGGTTATATATGATTGTAATGAGGCTAAATGACATGATTGGCATTTCGCACGTACATCCAGTCACTGTATATATATATATATATATATATATATATATATATATATATATATATATATATATATATATATATATATATATATATTAATGAACATAAAGACCACCCAGAGAACTAAACCAGTAATATGACCATAATACGTTCACACATTGACCATCATGTAGATGCATAGATATTCATGAAATGGAGTCATATATATCCAGTATGGCGCCCTATAGAGCGGATTTGGTCACAAACGCGATGAGAATACCAAATTTATCAACGAAAATTGTTCTTCGATAGTTCTATTGTCATCAGAGTACAAGAGCAATATGTAATTTTGAAATTGTTCGATGTCAATCAAAATTTGAATATTCCGATGATAAATTCAGATCGAGTTTTTTATCATGATTCATAACTACCTTCATCTAAATTTTAATAAACCAATATGAATATTTTCAGTTTACAAAAAAGCTAAATACTTTTCGCCACGCTGATGAATTCTAACTGCATGCTTGAGACAAAACACAAAATTTCGAGACAATTGATGATTTTGTTTTGTATTTTTGTGATGAAAATTGAAAGCGAAAAATTGTGTAATTGGTGGAATTAAAAAAATATTTGTAAAGAATATTAAGTCGCAACAAAATGGCTGGCAGATGTCCGATAAGGGATCTGGTGTAAAGAAAAAGTAATAGGGATAATAATAATAATAAATGATAAAGAAGAAATAAAAATAAAAATAAAGTTAAACTAAAGAGGGCAAGAGAAATATCGAGGGATTGATTATATTTTTTTGCTGGGCTGTTCTGGTGCACGTTCTCCGATTACGTGACACGGATCGAAATATATTCGCGTGGAAGTTTATGGGGGTGAATATGAAGCTATAAATATATACTAAAGACTGCGCAAGCGTTCAGATGTATTTTGTTGTTGTTATTATTATTATATGTATTTTTAGAAAAGGATGCTGAGCTTTGCGTGAAAAGCTCCGCCCAAGAAGCCCCGAGGGTACCCAGGTGTCCAGTGTTTTACTTATGACACAGATGCACTTGGATTTTCAATGAAAAATTTTCCGTCGCAGCGCATAAGAAAAAGGATCGATGAGAATACAGTTTTAGTAGAAAATGACTTTTGCAGAAGTCATTTTTAAATATAAAATCGACAAAACTCAGATACTTCATGATCTATTCTAATTGTCGTAAAGTTATTGATGAACCAGTTAACTTCACCGCAAAAACTTAGATCTCAAAAATTGTTTTTGATCCTTTTGAAGTCTATAAATCAAAGAATATTATATTTTATATATTTTTCTAATATTTTGATAAGTTTTCACGCTAAAATTAGAAAACTATCATTAGAAAATAGCGCCTATGTTTAAATAGCACACTTAGAAAAAAATTTTTGTGGTAGCGTGGCCGAGCGGTCTAAGGCGCTGGTTTAAGGCACCAGTCTCTTCGGAGGCGTGGGTTCGAATCCCACCGCTGCCAAATTTTTTGTATTTACAAAAAAAATTTTTCTCGATAACAATCATGCTGATTTTTTAGGTTAACATATTTACGATACTGAAATCGGTAAATACTTAGGCATTTTTTACTTTTTTTTCAGGATAAATTTAGTAGAGAGTTTCGTAAAAAATGTTTATTCAATTTTTTTTTTTCAATTTCCAAAGTGAGGTTATTTTATTTTTCTTTGCAATAACACTATTTATTATCAAGTTCGTCTGTGCCATAAAACTATAAAATTTCAGTAGATTTTTGTACACTTCGGTGATTTCTCTTACTAAACGCCAATACGGTTTTCCATCATTTTTTATATTTTAATTGTAATCGCTTTGATATCGGTGTTAAAAGTTCATAATGTCGTGATGAAAACGTTCTCCCTGTTTTTCTCAATCCTCTTCCATGTTATTTTTAAATTTATCTCAATAAGTATATGAGCTTAGAGGTTCTTGTGACGGTATATACTGTTTTTCAATATTTTTGTTCGAACTTTGAAATGAGCATGACTGTGATAATTTTACGACTTTTCCGTAACATTTACAACGCAAAAGTAGTAGTCGTTTTAATATTGTGGTGAGAAAAAATAGTTTCTAATTGTTTAATTGCTTTCTTTTATTGTAGCGGATTGGTACAAAGTTTGATTAAGCAATATAATGATGCTAAATTTATCTAGTTCTGATAAATGTAAGACCATGATGGTAGCGGGATCGTCGATGATTTCGGCTAAAGGTTTTTCGATTTGTGATATTGGGACGTGCCAAGTAAACTCCTGTTGATAGTTGGAAATTTGTCGTCTTCCCAGGTGTGACTTGACTGGATTTTCGTACGGACAATGATTTTGGCTTTTCCAATATTATCTCTGTGAATCTAATGTCACATTGTAATGAATTGGTTTTGAAAATCGGTTTGGATATCGTAACAGGTCAGAGAGCATAGTGGACAGTATGAGAATGAGTTTGATTTGATCTTAAAGAAGTTCTAGGTTGAGGTGCCTGGAGGAGCTCCTTCAGATGACTCAATTATTGAGATGAAAGTAATATGTGATAGGCCCTGAATAGCCTACCTCTGGGCTTGAGACATGCTTTGTTGTTAGGAGACTCAAATTGTTAAGGAGCCATGCCAGGACACAGAAATCCTGACAGGAGTTCTTCAAGATTGACTTTTCAGTAGTTAAATCATGCGTTATTTGTGAAGTTAAATACGTGAAGACTATCTTAGAAGGCACAAGATGACAAAGATAACTCAAAAGTGTATCATCCACGACAGGTCGAGTAGACAATATAATTCTTTAAGTATTTGACGTTTTTTATAGAACGAAATTTGTCAATTGTAATATGTACGTACCTTTGACTATTTTGTCAATTGTAATATGGACGTACCTTTAAGTATTTTATTTAGGGAAAAAATACGATACCGATGATGTGCGTAGTTGATTTGATGTATAAAACAGGTTGTTGTGTTGAATTTTGAAAAGTTCCAGGTGACAGAAACTCTTTTGGCGATTGGAGCTGCCTCGAGACGTTGGATAGTAGTTCTTGATGATTGATAGATCGAACGAGTGACGAAATACACTGTGGACACTGATGTAAGTAAATCACCAAAAACAGACTGACAACTTAGAATCAACTAGGAAAATAAGTGGAATTTTGGGAAGAGGTATCGTGAAGTTACGTGGTCAAAAGATTAGTGAAGACTGACGCTTACTGAAGAGTTTTTTGACTCTTTTTATTTTGTAATTGGTGGGAAGGATTCTGAGAAATATCCTTGAGAAAAAGCGTTGATAAAAATATTACATACATAAAAAAAAAGGAAAGTAACAACGAAAATATTTAAGCCGAACCAGATGAGTACCTGGGTTGATGAAAACAAGGGAATGCATTTACGGCCTCAACGGCCAGAAAATCATAAAAGTAGGTACTTGAGAATAGAGACCCGCATACATGCATAAAAATTTATAGTTGGAACGAAATATTTTGGAGTTTGGCATTTTATTATTTTGTTATATACTGAATAATTTTTTAAAAATGAGATGAATGACTTAAAAAAAAAGTTAGTTATTTAATTGATAATTTATAAATTAGCTAAGAATTCAACACTAATAGATTAATTGAAATATTCGGTTAAAAAAACTATTATTGTAATTTTCTAATTGACATATGGAGACAAATATTAAAGCTTAATTTTTATTGGAATTTTATTTCTGGTTATGTGGGGATAACTGTATCATAAATCACGTTGTATTATCAATTCATTTATTTATAATTAATTAATTTAAAAATGTCTGACAATGAAATTTTGTTCTCTTGAGCCGCCATATATTACTTTTTTATTCTAAACTAGAAATTTGAATAGCGCGCTACGCGCGCGCCTAAATTTTAACCAATAATGAATCGTGGCCCGTTTTTTGCAAGTTTCGACCTTTGACTAACTTCAAGACTATCATGTATTTTAATTTAGCGGATAAAGCTTGAACACAGCATATACTATACTACAATTATCTCAATTACCCTGATAGCCACGCTTTGAGTAAAATAACCTGCACTGGCGGGATTTTAGCCAAGTCGTTTCAAAGTTCACTTAAAGTCACTCACTGCAGAATCCTGTATTGAATCTGTAGTGAAGTTGGTTAGGAAATTCAAATAAACCTACGCCGACATCTGAACTAAAGCTGTTGACAAGTTTTTATTTGCAGAAGGTTAGCTAAAAGTTGTAATGAGATTTGCGTAAAAAATAATGTCAAGTTAGACTGTAACATTTTTTAACAAATTTTTTAGCTGAAGTTGTATAAATTTTAAACTTCAATTTTCATTTAAAATACTAACAAATATGAAGACATATTTAGCAATCAAGTTTTTAACTCAGAAAGTTCAATCTACAACACAACAAATTTTGAGGCAATTATTTCGATATGATTTTTTAAGAAAGATAATGCATAAAATTAAGAACCTACGATTTTCTTAGTCATTTGATGAAGTATTAATTACTTATAACTCATAAATAAGTAACTCAATGAAATTAAATAAAAATTTTTATATTTTAATTGAAAAGGATAAATTTGAAAAAGATAATTTTTTAACCTGATGTTTTTTCCTATCGTTAAAAAACATTTATTCGAAGAAGTTTTTCACCTACGGCAAATATAGCACCAAAGTTATATTTATACGCAAAATAAATATGAAAAATAAATTTACTGTTAATTTTTTTTATTTGATTTTGTACAAATATATAAAATTGATTACATTGGTCTCAGAATTAATATATATTTCTTATAATTTATTAATAATTATAAAAATAGTAAAAATAACAATGATAATAGTGATCGTAATAACAATTATAATTGTAGTTGTAATTTATTAACAATTGGCCATAAGATTGAATTTCTCTGATGGCTATAAGGATTATACCGACAAACTATCATCAATTTTCGGTAATTTACCGATCGTAGAATGCAAATGGTAAAATTTTTGTACTCTGCCGCATTAACAGACATTGTCTCAAAGTTCAGTGCAGGTTCACTCAAACTCCTGCACTACAAGATGTTTAACCCTTCGTTGGTCGCGCTTCACTGCCCGCCTTCATTGGTCGCGTGGTTAGGGAATCGCCGCAATGTTAATTTTCTTACAGTGTTGCCAAGTATACTTTTAAGTAAGCGCGGTAAAATTTGAGTTGGTATGAAATAAAAATTAATAATTAGCGCAATAGAACAATGAAATCAAATGGATGATGAAAGTTCCTCGTAAATTAATATTTTTTTTATTGAAAAATTACATTTTATAACATTCACATATAATTAAGAATTATACATAAGAACACATAATAAGAACAGAAATTATATATATTAAGAATTATTATTTAAGAATAATGACTTGAAACAGTAGTAATATTATTATTCTTGTGATTCAATCCACGTAATGATATTTATTTATTTATATTTATATTTATATTTTTATTTTTATATTAAAATTACTTACAATAACATTGCACAAATAAATTAAATAAATAACTTTATGGGACATGCGCATAACAACTATAACAGCTGATGACGGCCATATTGTTTTTATTTATTCAAGTTTCATATAATTGGCAATGCTGCGAATAAAATTTCATGGTCGCGTTTGGTCGCGCTTACGGGGAATCGCCGCGATTCCATGTTCTTACGACATTTATTATTTAATATCTAATTAATAAAAATACCTACAACTTTAAAAACTGTTTAGGTGCATGCTAAATGAATTGAAGAAGGAATAGCTAAATTTTTTAAGGCTGGAAAAAATTATTTTTTTTTTTATAACGAATTGAAAAAAAAAAAGCGGGGAATCGCTCATAGCGCGACCAACGAAGGGTTAATGAAACTGTCGTTAGATTCGAGTCGTAGATTTTTCACAACTTGGAGTCCAGTCTAAAGCCAACTTGTATTCTGCATGGCTATCAGGGTATCAGGTAGTCTGGTATCTGCTGGTAAGACAGTTCCCTACCGTTTTTTCTCATGATTTACTTGAAACGCAAGAGGGCTTTGAATTCGTATGAAAATAAATACTATCCGCGGAAAAATTTGGATGAAACTTTAAATTGAATTGTAAATAAAATTAATTTTCTTATAATTTCTTCTAGATTAACTCATTATTATAATTATCGTTTCAATGTATTCTGAAAGTGCACAGTAGAGATAATTTTTTTTTCTCACCTCCGGGCGGAAAGCGTCAATTTCCCTCCCGCTGCGCTAAACGAAAATGCCGCTTTCCGCCTCCGTCGAGGAGAAAAATAGTATACACACCACGGGCAGTAAATAAGAAAGCCTCAGATCACATGTTTATTGACCTCGGCTTCGCCTCGGACAACAATTACATGTGATCTGAGACATTTCTTATTTTACTGCCCTAGATGTGTAATATACTATTTTCTATTGACGTTCACCATAAAATTATCGAAAAATTAAACGTAATATTGAGGTTCATAGTGAAAATTTGTAGATTTGATCTACGTCAAAAATTTTATAAACCACATGAGCGCTTAAGGCATGCCACATTTGGATTTGCCAAGCTTTTCTTTTTCTTTTTCTTTTTCTCCTTGACACTAATGTAAAATGGTTAAAAATAAATATAAAGATATTTATAATATTTTTTTCATGAAAAATTATTTACCTTCCAAACATCATTTGCAACCACGGCTTAACATATAAAACCCATGGCTTGTCTTGATTCCAAACAACGCAGTTAAATTAGGCTTCACAAAGCTTATTATTTTTGTTCCACTTAAATTTTATACCTCGTACTTTGATAAATTTGCCACACATATACATAAAAAAGAATCAGCGTCATGTTTATATTTTCTCGATGACATTTTAACTTCTTCTAGACTTGATCTGAACAGTTCACTAGTCTTTACCACTCCAGCGCCAGCTGGAGACATTGTGTAAAGGTAACAATCCCCTCTTTTTAGGCGGTAAATTTAAATATAACGAAATTTTGTATTATATTGAGATATCGATCTCAATCTATGAAAACTTGCAAATATGTGTTAATATGATAAATAATAACTTTTTTAAAAGCAAAGTTTAAATGAAATGTAGATATTTTCCCTTTATTTTGGTGCATAATCAAGCGAATGATCATAAAATAAACCTTAGGACAGAACAAACTTTTTTTTTTGGGTTGTGTAATTTGTACGCTTAATAGGGGATCCAATATTTTTTTAAATAAACCGCTGATTGTTAAAGTACATTAAATTCTGTTTAAGTACATTTTTTCCATTAATGTATAAAATAAAATGCCTCTTTGGAAAAAATTCACAAAAAAACGCGTTTTTTCTGCCTCGCAAGTGGATATAACCCTTTAATAAAATAGAAAAAAACTTAAAAATTGCCAGTTGTGTTATGTAAATATGACTTTAATTATGAGTTTTTAATACTCAAGATTCGAGTGAAATAAATAACATTCCAGATATGAGGTATACACAACAAAAAATCTATTTCATATCTGACATAATAAAACTAAACAAAAAAAATAGGTCTTATCATGCTTTGAAACGTGAGTTATTTAAATCAGAGATAATGAAATTTTGTTCATTGAACGTTACATTGGAAATAGAGATTGTAAAAGAGTTAAATGGGGGATAAAATGAAATAGAAGGGACCAAGTACAAAGAAAGTTTATATAGCACATGGACCCGCGGGCGTTATCCTGGTTTTATAGTAATGCTACGAATGAAAGTTGCGACTGACAAACGGATGAACGAGAGTCGCTCGAGGAAAAAATATGTACCGGGTATATTGAGTAAAGTTTTGAGTAATGGCATGTATCTCCGCGATGCTATGAAACCGTCCAAATGGAATTGTAATTGAATATTCTGATGTATACAATTTATGGTATATGGAACTTCAATTTAATAACCAATTATGTACTAATCTTTTGTGCCGTATATTTTATTTTATTCCTTTTTTTCCGATTTTTTATTTACACGGTAAAAATTTTGTGTAAAAAGTTTTTATGCTTAATATTTAAAAATTTTTGTGTTGATTTAACACAATAGTATTAAAATTATTAAATATTAACGCACAAAAGTATTAAAAATTACACATAAATTTATTTTAGAGAACATTTTTTGACGCAATGACGAACAATTTTTTCCTATGTATACTGTAGATATTTTCGGACTGACGAATTTTTTCCAATAAAAAATTAAATTTATAAATTTCAATAGATTCTAATTTATCATTTATTATTAAATAGTTTAATCACAAAACAAATTTCAGAGCTACCAAGTGTCGAGTTATTAAAGTGCGCTTACTTTCGTTTTATCTTTAAGAGTTTTTTTCCTTTTATACATGTATCGGGTCAAAAATCCTGATAACGACGTCATTCATGTGCTTCAAGCTAAATGTTGTGGGCACAGTCCAAGATAATTCGGCGATCAGAAACGCGAGTTTAATTTTCACTGCACTAAAACAAGTATTTTATTTCTATTATTTTAATTAATAAAACAAAAATGTCCAATCGATCACATTTTTTATCAAGTAAAACAATGATTAGTTGAATTAATACTTCAAAAAATTTATATACGTGACGATGCATTATGTTGAAGTAATAAAAATAAGTGAAGTGTAGGGATAGTTATTAATTCCTAATTATTAATTATTAAAATAAAAATATTCTAATTATGAATGTGAATAATATAGTCCAAGTGTCGTTGTGGCAACAAACAAAACTTCACATTCTTTGTTTTGTATACGGATTTTACTTAATATTAAAGTGTTTGGTAAAATGGACATGGCATCGTAAAAACTTATTTCGTTTGCATCAGCGCGATAAACCGCCGCCTTGTCTTGTCGACAATAATCTCGGTGAACATTCTTACGTCAAATTAAAGGTATACTACCGATTACTCATTCTCATTACTGTCACTTATGTTACTTTTATCTAAAATTTTTTAAATAGAAAAAAACAAGAATATCAATTAATTAGCAGTAAAATAGGCAATCAAAATTATCGTGTCATTAACTTTTTTGTAATCGCTCTGACCTCGTGATAATAAAATTTTCACTGCTTGAATTTATTTTTATCTACTGGATTGGAGCTCGTATGATCGTGACGTTATGAGGCGTCATTGATTAATAAATAAATAAAGTTGTTTAATTAAATATTCTATCAATTGAATAAATATTTAATATTCTGTAATTAATTAAAATTTTTAAACATTGTCATATTATGAGTAGGGCTTTTAAGATTTTGCATTTTTTTTTGTTCTTTAAAGCTGGAGATAAATTAGTTATTAGGAATGTAATTTTGAGTTTATGGCCAAAAAATTATAACTTATTTAAAATAATAGAATAATTTAATGATTAATAAAAATTTTGTCTAAGAAAAATATATTTAAAATATTTATGTCAAGCTTTTATTATTATTATTATTATTATTATTATTATTCCTCTTTTTCTCCTAGCTCTACGCTTTTTCTATTTCTCATATTGGACCTCAGCAAGTCCCACCCGACACTTTATTTTTACTTTAGTTTTTGCGGCTGTGGACTGACTTGTGCTTTCTGTACCGTATTCACCCTGAACCTCACTTCTCAGGCTGTTGGAACAGAACCATGGGGAAACCACAGAGAAAACAGACAAAACACATGATAGTACAGTCGGAGCTGGGCTAAGTCTACAGTGATTGATAAGAAACTCTTCTTTATCGACCACTGGAGCATTAGGCCACTCTCCTAGTGTGCGCAGAGATCCCCTGCGCTAACCAACGCCGACTAGAGTGGTCACCCATTCAAGTTGTTGCTTAAATGGGTGATCACCCAAGTCAGACGTGTGCCGCCCGGCTATCTCTGCCACTTTCAGAAGCTGGCAACGTAACGCGCATATTTTTATTTATAATCACTGAAAAATAGTGGTGTGTGCCGGGATCGAACCCGGGTCCCACTCTTTCGAAAAGAGGGCACCGAGCCGACTAGGCTATTGCCCGCCTCTGCTTTTAAAATTATAAAAACATTAAAAATTTTGAATTCGATCATCAGAAATAAAAAATTATAATTACGTACTTTAAAAAAAAAAAATTAATATAGAAAGAAACTAGTCAATAAAATTAATTAATTTAATAATTTCAGGGTATAAAACTCCATTATGTAGAAACAGGAGAAAAGTTTCAACCATTATTATTATTACTGCACGGTTTTCCCGATTGCTGGCTGTCTTGGCGAGAGCAATTGCCAATTTTATCAGAGCACTACAGGTTTTTATATTCCTCTTTCTTTCCTAATTAATTAAAATTCCTTATGTACAAATAAATTTCGATAATTTGCATCAATTTACAGAGTGGTCGCTTTGGACTTGAAAGGGTTTGGTGACAGCGACAAACCGACCAGAAGGCGATCATACAGAATAGAAGTTTTAATTAACGAATTAAGTCAATTCATCTCGACACTGGGAGTCGATAAATGCAGCATAATTGGGCACGATCTTGGCGGTCTGCTCGGCTGGTTTATGACGATACTTCATAGCGACATAATTGATAAATTTGTCGCTATATCTAGTCCACATCCGAATCTTTATTGGGATGAACTATGCAAGAATAATTCTTTTTACAGGTAATTTGTGAAATTTAATGACTATTTTTTTAAATTTCTTCATTATTGTAATTTTTTACGAATCATTCTTCCAATTTTCTTTCCAAAAATAAAAAAATTTATAACTAATTTTTAATAATTAAATGCTAATTTTTTCGTATTAATATTTACTTGTCATAGATGGATGCACTTTAGTAGACTTCCTTTCCTACCAGAAATAGATGCTTTGAAGGAAGACTTGTCAATAATTAATGACACTTATAAACATCTACAAATAAATAAAAAAAATGAAAAAAATTATGTTGAAGCTTACAAATATGCTTTTAGTAGAAGAGGTAATTATTCTACTTACAATTATTAAATTATATTTTTTATAATTCAATTACTAACAAAAATTTTTGTTAAATTAAACATTTTATTCAAAAAGTTTTTTTTAACAAAAGCTACCGCTTGTTACCAATCAATGAATAATTATTGAACAAAATTAAAAAAAAAATTCAGCAATCAATTCGATTGAATGATTATAATCATCGATAAAATGATTAAAAATTATATTATAATTATTAATAGTTTTCTCACATTTTTTTGAAAAGAGGACTGGACCGGGCCGATAAATTACTACAGGAACCTACCATTCATTCGTGTAAAATCGACAGAACCGCTTGTCAACCAAACTTTGTTGATAGTAGGCAACTCAGACCCCTTCTTTTCTCTAGAGAGCATCGTTCATAGCTCAGAATACACTTCAAAGTCCAACATCAAAGTTATCAAAGGCGCGCAACATTTTCCACATCAGGAAAAACCCGACATGGTCAATCAAGTAATCCTGAACTTTCTGATAGGTAAAAAATTTAATATTTTATTGTCATATTTTTGAATAATCTTCACTAATACTAAAAGATATAATAATAAATAATTTAATTAATTTTCTTCGCAGGACCTCCGGTACCAAGTGAGAAGACTAACGGCAAAAGCATCGTTTCAACGTGGCTTGGTTCTTTGAGCAGCACTGTAAAGTATGGAAACCAAATGATTGATGCTGTTCACAAAAAAACTAATGATGTTGTTAGTCATCTACCGCATAAAGTACCCTATCTTGGTCATACAACTACCTAGCGATCAATACCACTCAATTTTCTTATTAAATTTTTATTTATAGACTAAACTTCATTGGTTGTTTAAAGGTACGCCGTGCAAGGATTTAGTTTCAGAAATTTTAATTTTTTTTAATAAAATTTTGGGAAAATTTTTAAGTCAGAATATAAAGTTTTAATATTGTAACTTTATTTTATTTGATTTAAAAATTTATTTGAGATGTAATTATAAAAAAAAATAAAATTTTTGGGATTTGTTTATTATTACGGCCTAGTTTTAACGAATCAATGAAGATGATAATGTAAAATAAAAGACTTTTATTATGATTTAAGCAATTATCCGCATGAAAACTTTTGACTGTCTATCCTAGGAATGGAAATTTAAATTACAAATTCTTTGGTTTAATTTCTTAAGAGCGGTTTATATTTGATTTTCAAACGTGTTTTTCTCATGTATGTGATAAAATTTCGAAAAAAAACGCTTTTTTGAAAAATTTGTATTTATTTATGCATAAAATGCGTTTTAAGATTCCATTTGTTGTACAAGTATGACAGAGATACTTTCGTTTGTCCAATAGAGGGCGAGAGAGAGAAAAAATGTAAACCCTTCTTAAAAAATTGATCGACAATTTTATAAAAATGATACATTACAAGTAATTATAAGTAGTTTATATAATAATATTGTAATATCTAATTCCAGTTAGTTTAACTCGGACTCTTAACAGAAGTTTTTCGTGAGTTTCTGCAACAAAATAAAATGTAATTTTTAAATGCTGTTTTGTAATAAATAATTAGTAAACTTCGATACTTACTTTTTGAAATTTTCACCGTCTTCAATAGTCTCTGGAAGCTTACAATTCATTGTTTCTGGTAACCAGTAACAGAGGATGGCTCCCAGGATTGGGCTTATACCAAAAACTAGTGGAACTATCCAATAAGCGAGATCATCAATCTATAAAAAGATGGTTAATTATCACTGATTATTTCAAAAAAATAACTGTGAGAAAAAATAAGAAAAAAGTTTATATCTTACATAGTCAACCAAAAACGGCGCAACAATGCTGCCGAGTTTGGAAGCGACACTGCAAACGCCGAACCCAATATTCCTGACTACTGTTGGAAACAGTTCTCCGGTGTACAAGAAAATTGTAGGGAAGCTGACAGTCATACAAGTGATACCGATTGTTGCTAAAATCAGTTTGATTGTATCGTTGTCGTAAAATGCTATTATTAGCAGCAAGCTTATTCCTGATAGAACATTTGCAGCGATTAAAATTTTCAGACGAGATACTCGGGAAATTAAAATGTAGACCAGAAGAAGTCCAGGCAGTTGAAAAGCAGCTAGAAAATTGAAATGGATACAATGTTTTTGTGTAAATTATCCACGGAAAAAAAATAACATGTGAAAATTATAGAAATTACATGACTATTTTATCTTGTACACTGAAAAAAAAATTTATTTTGAAAATAATGAGCAATGTTGTAATAAGAAACTAATTTTTTGAAAATTTTAAACAGTTTCATTTCGTAGCTGAAGAAATAAAATATTTCTCACAAAACTTTCGTGGCGAAAAAAGTTTTCTTGATTTGAAAAAAACAATTTTAGATGAAAATTCGCAAGTTGTCTATCTGAAATTGTTTTTTTTTTCTAAATTGAAAAAACTTTCTTTCAACGAGATAAAAATTTTTTTTTTCTTCGCTAAGAAATAAAATTGTTTAAAATTTTAAACAAATTAATTTCTTGTCACAGCAATGCCAATTTTTGTCCAAAGAAATTTTTTATCTCAGTTTATTTAAAAAAAAAAAAAATAAGTTTTGCTGGAATGGATTTGTAAAAGTAACATACCCAAGAAAAAAATTTTATATTAGTTATATGAAATCAAATTATTTTTGAACATATCGACGGTCTAATTAACAATTAGTCTAATTCCTTATTTTTTAAGGGTGATTTTTTAATATTTTGATATAGCAATAGTCGAATTATAAATTATTTGAATAATCCAAACCAAAATATTATACCTCTATTAGATATTAAATTATTTTTTAAAGTGATAATAAATTTTAAATTAATTGTTTTTTTGTAAAAATAAAAGATTTTCTAAAATGGAGTTAGACAATTTGCTAATTAGACCGTCGATATATAATTTTTTCAATGTAAAATTTACAAATCTTCCAAGACTAAATTTATTTTTTTTTTTTTCATGCTAAATTTATATTTTTTCAATGTAAAATCAACGTTTTCAAGTTTACAGTTTTACAATGAAGAAATTACATATCTAAAAATGTAAATTTCAAAAATTTTTCTGTAATTTTGGCAGAACTTTTTTTTCTTTGTGATTATTCAGACTAATAAAAAAGTTTTTGATAAAGCATACCTGAAATAGCAAGATCACTTAACACATTTTCGCTCATGCGACCAAGGTATTGTTCAATGCCAAAAAATACCATGCCGCATTTCAACCAATTGAAGACAATGAACAGTGTCTTTATTCTCATATTGGGTGTTCGCACCAAATCTATAACATCATAAGTTCTTTGTTCGGCATCAACGTCAACATTTTTGGTAATTATGGACAATGACTTTTCATGGGCTTCTATTGCTTCAGTGACTTTTTCCTCAGATATTTTGTTTATTTTGGCGGCTTTTAGCAATACTTGGCGTGCTTGTTCTACTCTGCCAACTGCTAACAACCAACGTGGAGACTCTGGGATTAACCTAAGGCAGTTAATTTTATTAGAATGGTATTAATAGAACATAATGATTAGTTATAAAAATAATAAATGTACCAGTAATAGGAGATCAATGCAAATGCTGGAACAGTGGTCGTTAACCAATAACCGTTCCAAGTTCTTGTCAAATATGAAAATAATGGCACAGTCAAAAATCCTAACACAAAGGGAATGTGGAACATTGTCAGGATATTTGAACGGGTTTCAACGCCAACAATTTCCATCACTGAAATTTTATTAAATTATCAATTTTTGTTGAAATTTATTGTACGGAAATTTATGAAATTAAAATTAGCCATGCGAATTAAGTTAACCGACATTTAAAAATTTTTATAAATTTTTTTATTAAAAAAATCATTACGAAAAAATAAGAAAAAAAAAATTTCATCTGTAAAAAATTTGAAAAACTACACGTGCAATTTAAAAAAAATATTTTGTTGTACTAATTAAATGATTTAAAAAAATCAAAAAATTAAAAACGTTGGCTAACTTCTGCATCATAAATTAGCCGACAACGAAAAATTTTTCATTTTTCTTTTAAATAATTTAATTAAAAAAAAAAAAAATATTTTTAAAAAATTGTACGTATAGTTTATCAAATTATCTACAAGTGGAATTTTTTCTTTTAATTTTTTTGTAATAATTTTATTAATAAAAAAAATTCTGACAACTGTCAGAAGTCTGTTAATTTTATTTTCATTTTTTAATATGAGCTTTACTTACCGATTACAAAACTAATGAGCATAGTTCCACCTGTTGCGATGGCAGAGATAAATTTGAACAGCAAAAACAATTCAAAAATGGGCATAAATGCTGTTATGATTCCTGTTATTGCTTGAAATATTACTGCAATCATCAAAGGTTTTTTTCTACCAATCCTAAATTCAATTAAAAGTTATTAGAGTTTATTCTCTTCTTTTTTTTTTTCAATACTTTTTTAAAAATTAATTTAAGTACTTACTTATCAGCAACTATTCCAAAGACCATATTACCAATAAGAATACCAAATTGCGTGAAAGGTTGAACCAAACTAAGAAGATATTTACGACCGCATACCAAATCCCACTAAAAAATCGAATTTTCATTTAATTAAATTTATTTTGACTATTGATTACCGAAAATTTGAATTCGTTTAAATAGTTTAATAATAATTTTTTGCTCGACGGGCAGAAAGCGTCAACTTTCGGCCCGCTGCGCTAAACGAAGTTGCTCTTTTCTGCCTTCGTCGAGCAAAAAAATAGTATACACTCCACGGGAAGTAAATAAGAAAGCCTCAGATCACATGTAATTGTTGGCCGAGGCGAAGCCGAGGTCAACAATTACATGTGATCTGAGATATTTCTTGCTTTACTTCCCTAGGTGTGCAATTGGCAGGGTGCGAAGTATATGGTGGGGAGGGCTGGCGCTGACTACCACTTTTACGTGTAAATCTTACGGGAAGAGCATGATTTAACGCTAATGGCGGCCACTGGAACTAAATTACTCCATTTGATTTAACATAGGAAAAGCATGAAAATTGAGGGCAGCACCATCGTGCACTTAGCCAATAGGTATCGAAATAGGACTTAGCCAATAGGACGAAATGGGTATCACAAATGTTCAAAGAAATTCTAAAATCTTAGCTCCTAAAGGTGAAAAACAAGTGGGTAAGGCTACAAGTGGAGAAAGAGGAGCTACTACAACCGTTGTATGCTCATTTAGTGCTTCGGGAAAATACATTCCTCCGTACTTTATTTTTAAAAGGAAGCGCATGAATGCTAATTTATTGCGAGGAGGAGACAGTAATATGGTTGCAACAGTTAGTGACTCTGGTTGGATCAACGAAAATTTATTTGTTGAGTGGCTACACCATTTTATTTCACATGCTAAACCAACGCCTGACAAACCTGTACTATTGATTTTAGATAATCATGAAAGTCACATCAGTCTTGAATCTTTTTTATTATGTCGTCAGCATGGAATAATTTTGCTTTCACTTCCACCACATACTTCCCATCATCTGCAACCATTAGATTTGACATTTTTTGGTCCTTTAAAAAGAGCATATTATCGACAATGTGATTTATATATGGCTGAACATGTAGGAAGAAGAATTACTCAATACGAAGTTGTTGAATTGTTCACCAGAGCATATAATAATGTCACTAATATAGAAAAAGCAGTTAATGGATTTAAAGCAGCAGGTATACATCCAATTAACCGTGAAAAATTTGAAGAACTTTTTAAAATTTCAACATCTGTAGAACCTGAGTCTATACCTTCTGAAAACTTATCAGAAGTTGCACAACCTAAGAGCGCAACTGAAAATTTGCCTGACGAACAGTTATCGTTGAATCAATCGACAGATTCAATCAATTCATCAGTACCCCTTACTGATATTGTAACCCTGCCTACCTTACCAAAGAAAAGCACGAACCGAAGAGTTAGAAAAAAACATTCAGTGATTCTAACTAGTTCTCCAATGAAAGAAATTTTAGAGGAAAAGAATCAGAAAAAAATAACTAAAAAGCAGGCAGAAGAAATTAAAAATAAAAAAATTAAGACTGGTACATTAACTGAAAAAGGTGTGAAGAGCTTAGGGAATTTCCTTGGTGAAGAGCAGGTTGAAAAACCAAAAAAAGTCACGAAACCAAAAAAAGACACGAAACCAAAAAAACAAAACAAAGAAAATAAACAAACTCAAAATGACTATTTTTATATTTTTTGTGCGGGAAAATATAAAGAACCACCCACTGAAGAATGGATAATGTGCTATGGATGCAATTTATGGGCACATGAAGAATGCAGTGATGGTCAAAGCACGAGCAAAGGGTTCCTCTGTGATTTATGTAAAGATTAAGGTAGTTGTAGCGTGATAGGCATTTCAACAGAAAATTATGAAATTTTTTTTATTGAAAGATAAATATATTTATAATTCACTACCAAAATTTCAGATCAATTGACCGCACCGTTTTTGAGTAATTAATTTTTGAAATTGCATCTTTTACACGTAGCGGTATAGAGAGATGATAAAGTTAGTATGAAATTATTTGCATCACTCGAATGGTATGGAAGATTTCATACTAACTTTACCATCTCTCTATACCTCTACTTGTAAAAGATACAATTTCGAAAATTAATTACTCAAAAACGGTGCGGTCAATTGATCTGAAATTTTGGTAGTGAATTATTAATATATTTATCTTTCAATAAAAAAAATTTCATAATTTTCTGTTGAAATGCCTATCACGCTACAACTACCTTAAATCAAATTTTTCTCCTGCCTAAGACGAAAGTTCAAATACCTTCCGCTTGCAGCCGGAATAAAGCAGCAGTTTCTATCCTCGGAATAAATGAACGCGCACGCGCAATAGTGCCTACATCGGCTCTCACGCATTGTACGTTCTTCTCTTTAACAGCCGAGACCAGTGATTGCAGTTTCAATCGGCTTAGCGAAACGAATGGAAATTTTGAAAAAACGTTTTTAGAGATAATAGATAATTTAATAAACTATTTCACCACAAAGCGTTTTTTTCAAAAATTTCATTCGTTTCGTGAAACCAATCGAAACTGCAATTGCTATGCTGTTGGGAGTGCGACAGAGATAGTTCCGTTGAACTCCGTGAGAGCAAAGCGAGAAAAAGATGGTCTCGCCTGTTAACACATACTTTTTCCGTCAGCACTTCATGTTGCGTCATTAGTGCAATATACTATAATTATAATAAAAATAATGTAATTTAGTGATAATGTGATTTATGATAATGTTTAGTGATAATTTAGTGATAATGTTATAGTTTGAAAATTTCAAAAATTATCATATTGTACCAAAAAAAGGTTGATTTACATAAAATATGTTAAATCACCAAGTCACTAGAATTATTCTTATATTAAAATTATCATCTAATATTATTATTAAGATTATCCATAATTATTATGAAATGAATACTTATAATTACTATTAATATTTATCAATATGAATATTTGAAGTTATAACACAAAATTAATTTTTTTAATATCTTTACTTAAATAATAATTTTAAATTATTAGTTATGATAATTTTAAATTAAGTCACTAAAATTATTCTTATATTAAAATTATCATCTAATATTATCATTAAGATTATCCATAATTATTATTAAATGAATGCTTATAATTACTATTAATATTTATCAAAATGATTATTTAAAGTTATAATAAAAATTATTCTGTTATTTTCATAACACTAATGATTTTTTTTAATATCTTTACTTAAATAATAATTTTAAATTGTATTTTTTCTTGACTGGGGCTCCGCCCCTTCCCCGCCGGGGCTTCGCCCCTGGATCCCTTCCATGATTACCTACGATGCTATTGCATTAAAAGATTCGCGAACTTTCGGCTTGGCAGGAGAAAAAATAGTATGTGTGACACGGGACGAAAGTACTACATCCTCACCCGCGTGTTTGCCACCCTCGCCTTCGGCTCGGGTGGCAATCACACACGCGGGACAGAATGTAGTACTTTCGTCCCTTGTGGCACAATATACTATTATTCCTTATTTATCACATATTTTTTACTTATCTATTAACAAATTACTTATCTACGTACTGCTCAAGATAATTTTATTTAAAAATTTTAATTTCCTAAGTTAAATATAAGTTGAAATTATTTATTTATGTTAAATTATTCTACTTGTTACTATTTAATCTGAACTGTCCGTGATTACCCCACCACTGTCCGGGATTACCCCACAGATTTGAGAGGATCACGAAAATGACACTTTTCTTCTTTTGACAAAAAAATTACTTAATTTTCAAATTTAATGAAATATGATTAAAATTAATAAATAAAACCTTTATCTTTGTTCTTAATCAATAAATTAACAGAATTTTCATTTAGTATTTTTAATATTTACTTTTTTCCTTAGGTGTCCGTAATTACCCCACTCTCCCCTATACTATTTATCATGCTGTGGTGAAAAATTTTATATTTCAATTAAAAATAATGGAAATAAATAATTATTTTTATTAATGTTTGTTATGTAAATCATTTCCGTGACGTTTTAAATGAATTATCTATTAATTCAATTAATAATTCTTATCATTAAAATTGTTTGAAAAGTTTTGTCACTAATTCTTATCATGATAATTAGTACTCAACGAACTTTTTATCTTAATCTTGTTAACAAACTTTAGTAAATAGATTTTTTGACAACTATAACATGTTTTATAATATAATATATAAGTCTATTAGTTTCAATTACTTAAAAGGAAAAATTCCAAAAAATACTTCTGATGAAATATTTTAACAAAAAAAAATTTTTTTTAATTATTGTGCAGCTTATTTTTTTGTAATAACAATAAAAATAATTATTTGACTCCAAGTTTTCTGAGATTAATTAATAAATTTAATAAAAATTGAATTACCTCACTGACAATTGTAGATTTAAAAACACTGTCATCATAAGAAAATTTGTCGCATGGAACTTCTGGCAAACTCTCATTTATTTTAACAGAGCAAGCTTTAAACATTGAATCATTGGAATTAATTGGCGCTGGAGAAATACACATGAAATCTTGTGCAGGTGCGATTACGGCAATCGCGAGCTGATTCCATGCTGCAGGGAAATTTATTAGAGAAATCGCTAGTGTTATTATTATTTGCCAGCGTCCCATGGAGCCCATTGCATCCTGAATAGGATCCAGGATTATTGGATCTAAGAAAAATTTATATTATTTTAAATAGAAAAAATATCAAGCGGTATTTTTGGAAATTAAAAAAACTTTTTTCTTATTTTGACCAAAAATATTTAGTAATTTTTCATAAAAAATGTAAAATACTTACCAATTTTTGCAGTATCTTCCATTATTCTTTATTTTTGCAGTAATGTTACAGAACTATTGATATTACTAAATCGTGTTGATTGAGAATGCAGCCGGAAGCCTGTTCAATATTATATTTCACAATATATTTTCCGGGCTCTTCCGGCTGCTTCTCGGTAACAGGTATGAAACTACACTGAAACTAATTACAGTAATGAACATTACGGAGTACCTTCTCCCTACTACTGCTTACTTATATGCCTCATTTTCATTAGGCTTATAATGTAACAAACGACGATCTAATAACAATACAATACTTAAAGGACTGATGCAAGGGGCTGAAAAATTTCAACGAGTTTCATCAGTTTTCAAAAACTGCAAAAGTAATAAATAGTTTTGGTTACGTAATAAAAATTTTTTTGTTTCAAAAACAAAAACTTGCTGCATATTTGAAGTAATGCATGATTTTGTTGAAGAATTATAGCAAGTTATTAGTAGATTTCATAGAAATCTAACTATTGTATTGGTCCTCATGATGTAACTTTTGAAAGTACATATGGTTCAAAAGTTTATATATGTATGTATTTATTCATACTTCCATACTAATATTATAAAAAGGAAAGATTTAATTGTTTGTTTGTTTGTTTGTTTGTTTGCATTAAATAGGCTCCGAAACTACTGAACCGATTTGAAAAATTCTTTCACTGTTGGGAAGCTACACTATCCCCGGGTGACATAAGCTATATAACATCATAATGAATGTTGAAATTTTTGTTAAATACTCGTGCGAAGCCGGGGCGGACAGCTAGTATATTTATATACAGATGGGATAGAACGCAGCTTGTCATCACGATGGTGTCTACAATTCGCAACGAGATCTTTACGAAATTCAATATATTTATTCTACTGATAAACACAAAGGTCAAGTTCAAATATGATCTTAATTGGTCATGTAGTTTTCAAATTACAAGACCAAAATTTTTGAAAATCCTAAAAATACACTTTTTTACAGTTTATTTATCGAATAGCTTTTGAATGCGACATTGTATTAAATTTCTGTAAAATGTACCTAAAAGCTCTTTAAATAAGCTTTAATATTTATATTTTGTTGTATGTCAAATAAAAATTACAATAAATTTTGCTATCTTTTTACGAAATTTGCTGTCGCATTGGTTCTTTTTTCTCGAAATTACTGAAATTTTAAAACTTTTAATTGATTAAACGCCTTTAAACTTATTATTTTTATTTAAGTATGAAATACGCTTCCATTTTGACTAGTGAATAGCCTCCTTTTTAATTTTTTTCAAATAATTTATGATTTTATTCGCAGATTTTTCGCTTAAATCAAATGAATTGTTTTTCTTAATTTTCTATGGTAAAAAATGATAATCTTTACAATTAAATTCAAATTTATTTTTCAAAAATCGATTATATTATGTATCTATAATATAAAAATATGCAAAAATATAATTTTCTAAATTTGAGTCAAAACTGATGATGACAATGATGATAAAAAAACACATTTACAGTTTTGAGATAATAAATAATTACTAATCATAAGAATAATCACTAAAATTATTTAACTTGGACACTTGTCTTGACAAATTTTGCTCCTCCTAAAAAAAGAAAAATTTTTCTCATCAAAAAATAATAAAAACAATATTTTTTTATAATATTCTAAAAGCAACATACTTTTTGAAATTTTCACCGTCTTCAATAGTCTCAGGTAATTTGCAATCCATTGTTTCAGGTAACCAGTAGCAGAGAATAGCTCCCAGAATTGGACCCATACCAAAAACTACTGGAATTACCCAAAAAGATAGCTTCGCATTCTGCAATTATAATTAATAATTAATAAGAAAAATTTAAAATGTAAATGTAAAATTTAAAATGTAATAAAATAATATGAATTAAAAAATACTGTACATTGTCGATGAACAATGGCGCGACAATACTGCCGAGTTTGGAAGCGACACTGCAAACGCCAAACCCAATATTTCTAACTACAGTAGGAAATAATTCTCCAGTGTACAAGTATATTGTTGGGAAGCTCACAGTCATGCAAGTAATACCGATTATAACCAGTATTAATCTTATAGTAGGGCTGTCCTGAAACGCGATCATCAATAGCAGACTTATTCCTGATAAAACGTTTGCGCATATCAGAATTTTGAGACGGGACACTCGGGATATCAAAATATACACAAGAAGAAGTCCTGGGAATTGGAATGCCGCTGAAATTAAATAAGTTTATTATTTATTGCTTTTAATTAAAATAAATCAAGTTCTATAAGCAAAATTACTAAAAAATACTTTAAATAATTTATCTTAGGTTTGATTTGTAAATATTAATTATATTTTTCCAAAAATTTTAATTTTTTAAACATTAATAAATTATCAAAATTATTGCACTTAAATAAATAAAATTAATTACTTCAATATTACTGAAATTAATTTTCATATGAAAGTTTTTATAATTTTTAATAAATAAATGGCTATAGAGAAAATTTATCAAAGAAAACTTCTCGTAAAAATTAAACAAATATTGATATAATTATTTTCAATATTAAAATTTATTTATTATACCAAACTAAGAAGAAGGTTAAAAAAATTAATTAAAAAAGTTTTTAAGTCTTTTTTTATTAATAATATAAGTAAAATTTTTCTTGGAGTGAATTCTTAATAATTAAAAATCATTCCGTAAAGTATATTTGCATTAAAAATATTTTTTTATTTTCCACTGACACTTTTAATTAATGAAAAAGAAGATTATAATTTACAAAGTTCTACAATTTTTTACTCAATACTCAAAAATATAAAAATTGGAATTACAAAATCTAAAATTCGGATGAAAAATAATTGGAAAATTTTATGTTAATTACCTGAAATAGCAAGATCACTTAACACATTTTCGCTTATGTGACCAAGATAATGTTCAATTCCAAAAAACACCATGCCACATTTGAACCAATTGAATACGATGCACAGTGTTTTTATCCTCATATTTGGTGTTCGTACCAAATCAATAACACTGTATGATTTTGAGTTTCCATTATCATCAACTTCAGTGCTGGTGTCTTGTTTCAGTAAATTTGTGTGATCGTCTATCGCCATAGAGACTTTGTGCTCGGGTATTTTGTTCTTTTTGGCCGCTTTCATCAAAATTGACTGCGCTTTTTTAACATTTCCTACTGTTAAAAGCCATCTTGGAGACTCGGGTATCACCCTGAATTAATATAGTTCAAGAATTCAATTTTAAAATGATATATTTTATTATATACTATTCTCACAATTAATAATTAAAGCCAAGATTTTTGCACTTTTGGAATGAAGGATTTAAATTTTGATATTGAGGCGAAAATATTGATCTTAGAAAAAAAGTTTTCAAACAAAAATTGTAGAAAATTTAATTTTCTACAAAAGATATCTCTTATAATTTTTGCATACAACCAATATTTTCACTATAATTGCAAAATTAAGATTAAGTAAGATTCATTCTAATTATGAAAATTTTAATTTTGAAATTACAGCTTTATGATTTTTTTTATAAAATTAAATTTTGAAATAATGATTTATGATGAAATTACCAATAGTAGAAGAATAGCGAAAACGCAGGAACAGAAATTGTCAACCAATAACCGTCCCAAGTTCTAGTTAGGTATGAAATCAATGGAACACTTAAAAATCCAAGAAGAAATGGGATGTGGAACATTGTCAGGATTTTTGAACGCGTTTCAATGCCGACAATTTCCATGACTGAAATTCATTTTTTTTTTTTTTTTTGATTAATGAAACACAATATTTACAATAATATAATTAAGCTTAAAGAAATTTAAATTTAACCTACCAAGGACAAAACTAATGAGCATAGTACCACCGGTAGCAACGGCAGAAATTACTTTGAATAACAAAAATAATTCGTAGGATGGCATGAATACTGTTATAATTCCTGCTATAGCTTGAACTATTACAGCAATCATTAATGGAGTTTTTCTACCAATCCTAAAATTAGTTAGAATAATTATCATTAATAAAAATTATTAATAAAATTATTTTATTCCTAAGAATTAATTATAGGTGAACTTACTTATCAGCAACTATTCCAAAGAGCATATTACCCACAAGAATTCCCAATTGAGTCAAAGGTTGTGCAAAACTTAAAAGATATTTACGCTCGCAAACTAAATTCCACTGAAATAAATACATTTATTATTTATTTTAATTAAAAAAAAATTTTTTAAGATAAATTTATTTTTTAAGTAACATAAATTTAAATAAAGTAAAAAATTGAATTACTGATTATGTTTCTTACAGTGGTTATAATTACTACTTCTACTTTATTTTTTATTAAGACGTGACGATATATCTCGGGTATAATAACTAGAATAATTTTTAATTTATTTAGAGCGGAGAATCCTTTCAACGCTATTAAAGTAAATTAAAGTTAAATTTACACATGAAGCAATAATTAATAAAATAAATAATCAAGAGTTAATTGTCTTATGTAAAGAAATTGTATGAAGATGAATTATTTTATAATTATAATTACAATTCTGGTCATTAACAGATTATTTATATTAGTGAAATTTCCCACTTTAAATAATTATTTTTATTTTAAATAAAAATATGTGTGTTAATTGTTATAATTAATAAAAAGTGAATAAAATTATTTGATAATATTGACAATTGTCATGATAGTGAGTGATGACTATAAACAAACATTGGTTATCTTTTTCAAAAAATTTTATTGCTTCACTAGTGATAATAAAAATATGACACTGGTAAAACGATTAAAAAATCTTAATTTTCATATAAAATTAATGCCGAGAATTATTTTTATATCTAATACGACATTAATGATCATCAATTTACAGTAGATTATTTTAAGATTGCTATAGCGTATTTATTAGAATAAGAAGATGTGTACGATCGTTTTGAATGAAATTTTTCGATTTCTTCAAATAAATCCCATAATTAATATTTTAATTAGTAAATTTAATAAAAGTTAAATTTACCTCACTGACGATCGTAGATTTAAAAACACTGTCATCATAAGAAAATTTCTCGCATTCAACTTCTGGTAAACTTTCATTTACTTTGACAAAGCAAGTTTTTAGCATCGAGTCATTTGGATTAATCGGCAGTGGAGATAAACACATGAAATTTTGTCTAGGTGCGATTACTGCTATAGCGAGTTGATTCCACGCTGCAGGAAAATTTATCAGCGAAATTGCTATTGTTATTATTATCTGCCAGTGTCCCATGGTGCCCATTGCATCCTGGATAGGATCCACAGGTTTTTCATCTAAAATAAAGTCAAAAACTTTTTATTGTAATTAAAATGAATTGAGATAAATCCACATACTTCATTAATTCATTAATATTATCAGATTTTATTATTTTTAATAATTTACTATTTTTTCCGAAGATCGGTGTTTTTACTAATTAAAGAGTTCTATATTTCTATATTTCAAAGCCATTATCCCCGATCCAAATTGATGTTAGACTAATTTTAAATTTTACATTAAATTTTTATTTATTAAATTATTTAAATTTTAATTTTTACTTATTATTTATTTTCACAACATTATTGTCGGTATGAGCACTCATACCATCCTTGGGTGAATATATCTAACAATTAAAAATCGGTGGCCGAAAAAAGTCTCACTGAGTAAAGAATATAACATCTTTCCTTAATCTTAAATTAAAATAAAGATTTTTAATTGTTAGATATATTCACCCAAGGATGGTATGAGTGCTCATACTGACAATAATGTTGTGAAAATAAATAATAAGTAAAAATTCAAATTTAAATAATTTAATAAATAAAAATTTAATGTAAAATTTAAAATTAGTCTAACATCAATTTGGATCGGGGATAATGGCTTTGAAATATAGAACTCTTTAATTATTTTTAATGATAATTAATTAATTAAAATGCAGGATGTAAAAACTTAGCCAATCAGCTATTAAATTAATTAATCTTTTATTTATTGAGAAAAGAAGAAAAATTTTGTCTCCGTTATATTTATTTTATAAAATGTTTTTTTTTTTCTTGTTAAATTCAGTATCATTGAAAAAGTCTTGACCTCAATTTGTGCCTTTTCAAAGTTTTATATGATTTTCTAAGATAGTTAATTAATTATGTGATAAGTGGATCCAAAATTTTGGCTGAAAATATTACTTATAAAAAAAGTTTTTGAGAAAAATTTGTTAAAATTTAATTTTCTACGAAAAACATCTCTTATGATTTTTTTATACGATATTTTCACCGTAATTTTTTAATTAAGATTCATAATGAATGAATGAAATTTGTTTTAATTATAAAAATGTTAATTTTTAAATTGCGGCTTTTTTATTGATCTTAAGAAAAAATTATGAGAATTTTTTTTATAAAATTAAATTTTTAACAACTTTAAAAAAATAATTCTCACACTACCAATATTTTTGCTGTAATATCAAAAATTTAACACCATTTATCATTAATTGTTTTTTTGCAATTACTTCAAAAATTCTGGCCATAATGATTAGTTTTCGAAGTAGTTATAAATAGATAAAAATTTCGCGCTAGATAAAATTTATTTATTTTGTTTTGTAAATATGAATGTGGTTATATCTAAAATATTTATTCATATAATTAAGAAAAAAAGGAAAATTTTATGACTAAGGTATTTTTATTTTAAAAAATATTTTTATAATTAAATTTTGTATCATCAGAAAGTTTTTGATGTAAATGGATGTTTTTTTATAATTTTATATATTTTTGGTGGTAATCACTATTTTTATTTAAAATTTTTCGAGCAGTTTTGAATAGTTTTCTTAAGTCTATAAATTTGTTTTGTGAGATTTTCTTAAATTTTCTATTAAATTATTGTAAAAAAAAACCTGAAAAATTGCTAATATATGATTGAATAAAAAGCATAAACATATAATATAATTGGTTTGATCTCTACATCCTTAATTTTTATCATCATCAAAATAAATATTTATAAAATGAATACTCACCACTTTTAGTAGTAACAGTCATGATTTAAGAAAATAATTATTAATGAAAAACACACAAAATTAAATTATTAAAACTGTTGAAATCTTCACAAACCACTGAAGTTTATTTAGCAGCTAACATTTCGTTTTTCATATTATTGCATACAATGTTCGATGTCCAATAAAATTCGATTAACTGACTAAAAAAAAGTTCCTTCTTCTCGTAAATTATCAATTAGACTGATCTAATAATTTATATGTCAATGAACTTATAACTTATACCCAGACTTTTTCGCTCACTCCGTACACAGTGTATTCAAATATTTAACGTGTAGTAAAAGAGATTATTTCTTTGTTTGCTTTATATAACTTTGCAATTAAAAATTTTTATTAATAGACAAGTGAGTTGAGACGTAGAAAAAAAATTTTTTATCTTTTTAAATTTTGCTTTAATGACATTATATGAGAGATACCAAATTAGGTAACTTTTCAAGAAGCATAATCATTACAACTATCTACGTCGTAATTTATTAATTTTATATAATTTATAACGATAATTAGCGACCCGCAGTTGTTATCAGACTGCCGAAAATTACGAATTATGATGGAAGAAATTTTGGTTAAATAATTTTTTTAATATTTATAATTTGGGTTCTTTTTAAAATAAAATTTAAAAAATGAGATTACTATGCTAGGATCAATAATTAGAAATTTAATGGATCAAACTTATAGAACAACCAATAAATTATTTAAAACTCTTTCAAAAAAATTTCTTCAAGAGAAAAATTCTTTTAAGAGCTTCATCATCATAATAATTAAGTAGATAAATTTTTGAATCAAGGAATATTTACTTAAGCCAAAGAAAATTTCTTAATTCAAAAATTTTTATATTGATTTAAGATAATTAAATTTTTTAAAATTATGTTTTTGGTTCAAGAATTTTTTTTTTTTAATCAAGTTTACTTTTTTAACTTCCCGCTAAGAAAATTGAAAATTTTCAAAAATCGGGAAGTTATTGGTTTTACCTCGTTTTTCGAAAATCGAGTTTTCATCAGATCTCGACGTTTTGAGGTCCTAGGAAGCTTTCCTGACTATTCCCGCGAGGGTGTCACTATGTCTGTATGTGTGTGTGTGTGTGTGTGTGGGTGTGTGTGTGTGTGTGTGTGGGTGTGTGTGTGTGTGTGTGTGTGTGTGTGTGTGTGTGTGTGTGTGTGTGTGTGTGTGTGTGTGTGTGTGTGTGTAAGTATGTAAACCTCTTATAACTTTTGAACGGTTGAACCGATTTCATCGCGGTTGGTGCCATTTGAAAGGGCTTCGCGAAACTTAGATTTCCTGTTAATTTGAACCGATTCGGACCGATAGATTTTGAGAAATTTGGAGAAATCTAAAAAAAAAGTAGGAAAAAAAATTTTTTCTGAAGTGGTTTTTTTGGGATAACTTTTAAACGGCTCTACCGATCGATTCCAAAAACTAATCAGCTCTCAACCTTGAAAAACCACGTCGATCACCGCCAATCCGGTCAAAATCGGTTGATTCGTTCGAGAGATATCGTGAACGAAAGAAAACCGAAAAAAGTGTTTTTTCAGAGTTACTCCGAAATTTCTAGTTTGACCAATTGAAACTTAGAAATTCTTTATGAGGCTTAAAAAACTGCGTAGAATGCCGTCAACCGCGTAAAAATCGGTTCATTCATTCAAAAGTTATTGCGGTATGAACATTCAAAAAATAGTGTTCTATGAAACTTCTATCAGACTTTTGAGCTCAAAGAGCTCAAAAGCATAGAAAAGGTATCTTTTTGAGCTCGGAGAGCTTAAAACAACACACAGATTGTACTTTTGAGCTCGAAGAGCTCAAAAAAGCGGCCAGGTATTAACAGAATCAGCGGGAAGTTGCAGGGATGGCCTTTAGGGTCAACCGTTTTCCTAATTTTTTTAATACCAAATTTAACGATAAAAATAATTAGTTGCTCGTCACAAAATTTTCCTTTTTTATTCAGCTATATAGATTAATCAAAGTAATTGCACGCAGTAAAAAAATTTTCCGTCATTTTCTTCACAAATCATTTGTAAATCTACATACTTTTGTGTAGTTTATAGGTAAACGCTTAATATCGATACTGCCATTCTAATACGTCGTATCCCACATTTATAAAATTTTACAGCAGACGGTAAAAACAGTTAATTTTTAACATTGATTAAATGGGATTCAACAGATGGAAATATTTATTTAAAAATAGTTATTAAACTATTAGACCTTTAAATTTTTAATATGACTTGCATAATATTGTTGTGATTCTATTTTTCAAAAAAATTGAATATGTCAAATTTTGTGGGATACGACGTATTAGAATGGCAGTATCGATATACTATACAAAAAAAATTCATACACAAAATTTTGTTTGACGCGACCATGAAAATTTTATACAGTGTATTTTTTTAAAATCTACTTCAGAATTACGCGATTTTTCGGTATTTATTGAAGCTTAAAAAAAAACCATGCATATAACACAAATTATTTTAACACCATTTATAAAGCGACCGTAAAGTATTCTCCACTCAGTCTAGACAAAACTTATCTTCAGAATAAATATTACATTCTGTGAAGTAAGACGAATTTTTAACTGAGGGAATATAAAGATAGACAGTTCAATTAAGGGGTAATAATTAATAATTGACTTGACAATTGTATCAATTGAGTAGCGAACTCTTACAATACAATTTATATCCAACCTTGAAGCAAGAGAAGAAATTCAATGTTTAATATCGAATAAATTGACTTAATATTTTTGGATTAAATTCATTGTAATCATTTATTAATTAAATTTTAAACAGAGTTTGATAACTGAACAACATATTTAAAAGACATTTTTAAATTAGCTTCTTTTACATGTGAAGATATGGAAACTCGAACATTAATTATAAAATCTTCCCTGATAGCCACAGTTTCAGACCATCCAAGTTGGTGTCAGATAATTGCCACCAACTTAGCGGCAACTTGCGGTCAACTTCCGAATTTGTAACTGTTGGCGTCAAGTTGGCTACAAGTTTCTGGGAAAAACAAGACCAATCTACTGCCGCAATATGTCGCCAAATTTCTTGAGAAACTTGTCGTCAACTTGGTGCGAAAGAGTTTCGAAAGCAATTTTTGCCGACAGCTTGGTGACCCCTGATAGCCAAGTTGGTCGCAACTTTCCGTCGATTTACTGCCGCAACTTGTCACCAACTTGGCGGCAAGTCGTGGAAATGAACTCGGTTGTTCACCAAGTTGTCGGCAAAAATTGCTTTCGAAACTCTTTCGGACCAAGTTGACGACAATTTTCTCAAGAAATTTGGCGACATATTGCGGCAGTATGTTGGTCTTGTTTTTTTCAGAAACTTGTAGCCAACTTGACACCAACAGTTACAAATTCGGAAGTTGACCGCAAGTTGTCGCTAAGTTGGTGGCAACTATCTGACACCAACTTGGTTGGTCTGAAACTGTGGCTATCAGGGACAACTTGGTGAACAACCGAGTTCATTTCCAAGACTTGCTGCCAACTTGTCACCAACTTGGCGGCAACTCTTGGAAAGTAACTCGGTTGGTGTCAACTTGTTCACCAAGTTGTCGGCAAAAGTTGCTCTGAAACTTTTTCACACCAAGTTGACGATAAGTTTCTCAAGAAATTTGGCGACATATTGCGGCAGTAGATTGGTCTCTTTTTTCTCAGAAACTTGTAGCCAACTTGGCGCCAACAGTTACAAATTCGGAAGTTGACCGCAAGTTGTCGCTAAGTTGGTGGCAACTATCTGACACCAACTTGGTTGGTCTGAAACTGTGGCTATCAGGGTAATAAGGTAAAAGCCCCAATATATGATCATATACTGGTACATGATCATATATTGGGGCTTTTACCTTACGGGAACTATTTTATCAATAAGATGACAATATAAATTTCTTCCTGCATTAATGAGAAAAATTTTTTAATTTTTCGAATTTTTGTCTATTACACTTATTTATTAGAAAATTTTTGAAATATTTATATTATAAAAACTTTTAATAATTTTTTTTTATGAAGAAATTATTAAAACTATTAGAACATAAACAATTTTTACGTTTTTTGCTACAGTAAATAAACTTATTTAAATATAAATTGACAATTATGAAATGTATCTAAACATTTGTAATAAAATAATTAATAAAGAATACATTCAATCGATTCTTGTGTTTTAAGGATATTTAATATTTGATGTTTATTCAATTTTCATACAATATTTCGCCATTAATTATACGGTGTGAAAATTGTTTTGAATTATTAAAAGTTATTAATTAAAGTTTTTTTCATGCCTACTGGTCAAGTGACTAGTGAACCTTATTCAAGCCAAGCGATGGACATTCCATCTGCACTATTGGTCGAGAGACATTCTCTCTTTGCATTAAGTATTCAAGTTCGATGGACCCCATAGAACTAATGCAAAGAGAGAATGTCTCTCGACCAATAGTGCAGATGGAATGTCCATCGCTTGGCTTGAATAAGGTTCACTAGTCACTTGACCAGTAGGCATGAAAAAAACTTTAATTTATATATACATAATGGGTCATGAAGAAAAAAAATAATTATTAAAAGTTATATTTTATAATTATTATTTTTGTGACCGAATTATATGTAATATATAAATTAAAGTTTTAGCGCCTAGCGGTCAAGTGAATAGTAGATCTAAATTCAAGCCAACGGATGGACATTCCATCTTCAATATTGGTCGAGAGACATATTCTCTTTAAATAATTTCGATGAGGATCCACCGAACTTGAATACTAGTGAAGCTGAAAGCTTTTGTGGTATCTGTTCGAGTTATAAAGATGTTAATTAAATGAAAGAAATGAAAGAAAGTAAATGAGATGTTATCAGGGAGATCCAGGTTCGATTCCTGGCTTGGCAACCAACCCCATTTATTTTTTCAAAGTTTGTCTTTGCTCTCATTTACTTTCTTTCATTTCTTTCATTTAATTAACATCTTTATAACTCGAACAGATACCACAAAAGCTTTCAGCTTCACTAGTATTCAAGTTCGGTGGATCCTCATCGAAATTATGTAAAGAGAGAATATGTCTCTCGACCAATATTGAAGATGGAATGTCCATCCGTTGGCTTGAATTTAGATCTACTATTCACTTGACCGCTAGGCGCTAAAACTTTAATTTATATGTTATATTTTATATTTTATTAATTTAATAATTGACAATTTTATCTTATTTTAACAATTGTGAGATGATACTAGAAACAGAAGAAATTATAAGTCGTATGAATGCCGAGATTATTATACATGAATTTAACAGTTGATGTTTGTAATTGAGGTAATTTAATCAGTGTATTTAAATTAGTTTAATTTGATTTGTTAATTAAATTATTACTAATTGCTAATGTCTTTATATATAATTAAATTATAATTATTATTACTGTCTGTTGTAGTACCTGAGAAAGCTGCGAAAGTGGCGAAACGTTGTATGAAAATTAAATAAACACCAAATATTAAATATCCTTAAAACAAGAACCGATTGAATGTATTATGAACCACGGATAAGAACGCGAATAATATTAATAAAAAATATTCATTTATTTGTTGATTTACTCTAGTATTAACAAAAGAAGCTATTACCTACTAATAATATAAATTAAAATAATGAATTCAAGATCATTAACAAGTTAAATTAATTTAATAATAGAAAAAGTACATCAACATTAAATAAAAGGCTTGATTAGAAAAGTAGCGCAGTGAAATATGGAAATCAAGCGTCTGGAGAACAAACGGTGTCGCAAGTACTTATACTCTAAATCTACCAATTGATCTATCGGGGTCGAACAACGTAATACGACACCATAAAGTGAAACTAAAACAAAACTCGCGTTAATTGTCTATTACTATAAATTATAATTTAGCCAACTTAAATACAAGTAACAATTTTAATAATAATAATGATAACCTAAGCGGAAATTTCTTGATGCTGATTCAGCCGCCAATAAATAACAGAAAGGCATGTAATAATTTCTCTTGATAAGTTAATTACCCATGCAACTCAATTTAATGAGCTATTAAAAATTTTTTTTTTTAATTATCAATTATTTTACTGGTAATATAATAATTAATAATTAATAATCAACAACATCGCTTTTATCGTGATCTAAGCGTATATTTTGACACACAAACAACAGGATACATTTAGATTCAAGTGCCGTTTTTAAAATATTAAAATAATTATATAATATTATAAATAATAATAAGAATAAGCATTGATAAAAAAATATAAAAATAAAAACTCGACAATTTTATAAAGTCGAAATTTGAAAATAAATCACTGAGGTAGAAGCTTATAAGCTTTTTTTTTTTTTAATTATTAATGCAGTCATGGATACACTTTTAATGTAGTAATGAATTATCGAAACGATATTAATTTATTTTAATAAATCTAAAGGAAAAATATAAATTATTTAACTTTTAATTTTTAACTTAAAGATAAATATTATTTAAATAAAAGTAACATATATTTAAGATGAATGATAACTTTGCGATGGAAATGATTTAATTTAAGACAATCTATGCTTTAGAATTAAAAATTAATTTAGCTTACAGTCTCGAGGGGAGTTGTATTATTTTTTCTGAAAAAAAAAAAAAAATTAAATTAATTATGATAAAAATTTTATTTAAAGATAAATCAATTGTAGTATAATAATTACTTTTTGAAATTTTCACCATCTTCAATCGTCTCTGGCAGCTTACAATCCATTGTTTCCGGCAAGAAATAACAAAGACCAGCTCCTATAATGGGACCAATTCCGAAAATTACTGGAATTATCCACTCGGGTATTTCATCGCCCTAAAAATAAAATTAATATTTAGTTCAATTTAATTTTTAATGATGGACTATAAACATATTATTTTATTGAAATGAATACTGTACAGCGACAATCAAAAATGGCGCGACGATGCTGCCGAATCTCGAGGCAACACTGCAAGCTCCAAACCCAATGTTTCTTACTACTGTTGGAAACAGTTCTCCAGTGTACAAGTAAATTGTTGGGAAGCTGACAGTCATTGCGGTGATACCGATTGTTACTAAGATCAGTTTCATTGTGTAATAATGGTAAAGTGGAACGATTAACAATAAACTTATTCCTCCTACGACGTTTGAGGTGATTAGAATTTTTATTCGTGATACTCGTTGGATTAGTATGTAGACTAGTAATAATCCTGGCAGTTGGAAAGCAGCTGGAATCATAGAATTAAAAAATTAATATTCAAAAATTTTTTATGTTTAAGAATTAAAAAAAAATCATTAATGAGTTCTATTATTAGTAAAGTTAATAAATCATGTTACAGATGACATAATATTGATAAAAAAATTTTTTTTGGAATTTAAGTAATTATGATTTAAAAGTATAAGATAAAAAAAAATTTTTATCATAATTAGGTAAATAACTGGGTAGTTATTGACACTTGCAATTTTATTTTAATTAAAAAAAACAAATCAACTCTAATAAATTAATAAATATAATTTTTTAATTATAAATTTTAACAAAATTGTTTTTTTTTTAGAACATTTAATTTTTTTAATTAGAATAAAATTGCAAGTGTCAAACAACTAGGCCAAGGTCAATAACTGGGTCTTTTACCTAATTTTGATAAAAACTTTTTTTTAGTCTTATATTTTAAAATCATAATTACTTTGATTAAAAAAAAAAATTTTTTTATCAATATTATGTCATCTGTATTATGATTTATTAACTTCACTTATGAAAAATCAAAATTGAAAAACATTTTTTTCTAAGTATGAAAATAATCCAAATTTAGAAAAAAAAAATTTTTTTCAAGTATGTTAAAAATTCAAATTTTTAAAGAATTTTTTTTTGTAAGTATTAAAAAAATTCAAATTTTGAAAAAAAAATTTTTTTTTGTAGTATCATATTCTACTCTTAATACATTATTACATTAATTAAAAATATTTTAATAAATGACTATTTCTTTACCATTTAATTAAAAAAAAAAAATTAATATTAATATTAATACCTGAAACAGCGAGATTGCTCAATACATTTCCTCCTACATGACCAAGATAATGTCCAAGACCAAAGAAACCCAGGCCACAGACAAGCCAATTAATAACGATGCACACCGTTTTTATCCTCATGTTAGGTGTACGCACTAAATCAATCATGTTGTAGGTTCTTTGTTCACCATCAACTGCTACGTTGGTGTTATCTCTATTCAATAAATTTTCATGAGCTTCTATCGCAGCGGTTACTTTTTCTTCAGGAATATTGTTTCTCTGAGCTGCTTTCATTAATACTTTGCGTGCCTGCTTAACTTTTCCGACAGCTAACAACCATCTTGGAGACTCAGGAATCAACCTACATTAACATTATTAAGTAATTTACTATTTTAAAAAAAATGTTTATTACCTTAATCAAATTCATCACGCAATTATTAAAGTAATAAACAAATAAATTACCAGTAGTAGGATAACAGCAAGAACGGCGGAATTGATATTGTCAGCCAGTAACCGTCCCATGTGCCAGTTAAGTATGAAAATAGTGGGATGCATAAAAACCCTAGTAGAAATGGAATGTGGAAGAGGATTGAAATTCTTGACCGCCATTCTATCCCAACTATTTCCATAACTGAAATTTATTTCATATTTTATTTATATATTTTTATTTATTAAGTACCAGAAAAAAGTCCATGATTAGATTCTGATCTTATATAAATTTTTTTTTGTTTTTTGTTTTTGTAATTATTTTTGTAATTTTATATTTACAATTTCTATCTTTTTAATAAGACTACTTCTAATGGGATAATATAAAAATATAATTTATAGATAATTTATTTTTAATTCAGCACAAATTCCTGTTTTTTTTTTTTTTTTCTCAAGAGTAGTTTCAGTAGACTATTAGGCATAAAATAAAACTTGTAAAATATTGCTCATATATGTTAATATGATCATCAAACATGAAAATTTTCCCCATAATATTTAATTCATACTGTATACAGTAAATATAAACTGATGAAATTTGTAGATAAAACTTACCAACGACAAAACTAATGAGCATAGTACCGCCAGTAGCGATGGCGGAAATGAATTTAAAGAACAAAAACAATTCATACATCGGCATGAAGACACTTATAATTCCTGTTACTGCTTGGACAACCACCGCTATCATCAAAGGAATTTTCCGGCCGACCCTACATTTAAAGATAAATTATAGTATTAACTATTGTATATTAATATTAATGTGTTTTATTGATATGAATTAATTTCATTGAATTTATCAATGAAATTTTTAAATCTCCAGAGATCATCTCAGGTCAATGTATTATATTGTTTTTAACTTACATTTTTATTATTTCATTAGTTATCTTTCTGTTATTGATTGATATTTTTATGGTAATGATAAATTGACTTACTTATCAGCAATTATTCCAAACCCCATGTTGCCAAGAAGAATACCAAATTGTGTCAATGGTTGGGCTAAGCTTAGAAGGAGTTTACGACTGCACACCAAGTCCCACTGAAAATTATTATTTTTATTTGATAAATTTGTATTTTTCATGTTCATAATTATTAAGAATCACAGGTCTTAAAATTGAACAAAAACCATCAAAACTGTTTTTGTGATAAATTACCACATTTATAATTGTTTAAACATTTATTAATTTTTAATATTATTAATTATTGGATCTAATTTAATTTATTTACAATGAAAATAAAAATATTTACTTAGCAATCCGATTTTGATATTATTATTACTTTTTTATATCTTGGAATTTTTGTGACATTTAATGTCAATTTTTTATAGTTTGTAAATATTTATAATTGTAAAGTTTAGTGTTTAAATTTTTTCTGATAATAATTTATAGGTTGTTATGATATTGTATTTTTATATGATACTGAAATTGAGAGACATTTTATTATTTTTTTAATTTTTATTACAATTGAATTGTAATGAAAAAAATTAAGTAGAAATATTCCACGTAAAAATTAAAAAAAAATTATAAGTGCGAATTTTCAGAAATAATTTTTTTTATTATAATTTATTTAATAGAAAAAATTTGAAAATTATATAATTATTTAATTATTTCACACATTTTTATTTTAGTAATTACAAAAGTCTTAAGGGGAATAGTCACTGTGAAATTTGAAAAAAAAAAATTTTTTTTTTATTAAATCAACAGTTTATACATTCAAAAATATGTATCTTGAGTTTTATATGAAAATTCCGAATATTTTTCGAGTTATAGTCATTTTTGTGATAGCGTGTTAAATAACCATTGCACGCGCGGCGCTCCGACAAAAACGCGTTTTTCTTGAAACTACTTTTTTTGAATTGGTGGAAACTGTAATTTACATAAATATGAACCGATTTCCAACTTTTTTTTCCCGTATTCATCTATTCAGCAGCTATCGTTGCACGTATGGGATTTTTAAAATTTTGATTTAAAAAATTTTTTAGGGCTGTTGGAATCCAAAAAAATGAAAAAAAAATTTTTAATATGTCGTCATTTTTTTTTAAATCCAAATTTTCAAAATCCCCTATGTGGAACGATAACCACATGCACGCAGATTACAACGCAGTTTGTTTTTTTTTGTTTTAGATAATCCGTTTTTTAATTAGAGGTTCCACTGTGGTGGGGGAAATTTTTTTGGTGCTCCACAAAAATGTTTATAAGTTATAACTTTGTAACAACATGATATTTTTTAATCTAAATTTAGGAGAATGATCTTCAATGTATACTTTACAAAACAAAAAAACCCGACCCTCAAATTCCTGAATTATCCTAAATCAAAAAAATTTCCGAAAATCGCCTATTTTTTCGATCCTCACAGTGGCTATCCCCCTTAAAAGAGACGAAAGTTGTAGAGCAATAAAAAATTGATCATTAAAAATAACAATAGTTTTCGTCCTGTGAATGTTAAGGTCTGTAATTCTTACTGAGGATTTTTTTTTTATTCTTAATTAATGCATAAAATTATCTAAGTAAAGGATATATTTATCTTGTATTGAAGAAAAATTACCTGAGAGATGATAGTAGACTTAAAGACACTGTTATCATATTTAAACTTGTCACATTCGACAGTCATACTCTCATTGACCTGAACCTTGCAGGCCTTCAGCATAGAAGCGCTGGTATTGAATGACGGCGGTGATACACACGTGAAATCTTGTCCAGGTGCGAGAACAGCTATTGAAAGCTGATGCCAAGCTGCGGGAAAGTTTATGAGAGAAATCGCAACTGTTATGATTATCTGCCAACGTCCCATTATTCCCATCGCATCTTGAATGGGATCCAGGGGTTTGTAATCTGAAAAAATAAATAAATTAATAAATAAAAAACATTATTAGAAATTTTGTTTTTAGTACTCTTAAAAATTTATTTATTCTATTTGTTTTTATTTATCTAAATAATCTAACGTTATCATTATCATAAAATTTTTTAAAAAGCTGATGTAATTTTTTGATATATTTCACTTGTTATTTTTAAAATAATTTATTATCAATAAAAATATATTTTATGTTGTTAATTTTTATTTAATATCTAATTACATTAAAAACCCGTCAATACTTTATCGTTTAATTATACCGGCAATTAGTTGGCCTTCTTTATATACTTAATAACAAGGAAAATTTTATTTTAACAAATATTTTTATTATTTTGACGTTTCAAGTGAACATAATAATTATTATTTAATTAATTAATTAATTATAATTATTGTAAAAAATATTTATTGTTAGAACAAACAGTAAATAAATTATTAGCATGAGTAAGAAGGACAAATAAAATTTATGTTATTACAAAATAATTATCCAACGTATGAAAAATGATAAAAGTAAAAAGGAATTTTTTAATCAGCAAAATAATATACAAACTATCATATCTGATCCACGTGCAGGAAAATAATGATGATTAATAAAATTACAATTATATTAATATTTTTGAAATAAATTAATAAGTATAAATGGAGAATAACGTTTTGAATGAAAAAAAAAATCAAAATTAATTTATCACATACTATGAAAATTAAGTTAGCCGACATCTCAAAATTTTAAAAATTTTTTTTATTGAAAAAATTATACCAAAAAAAAAAAAAATTTTCATTTGTAAAAAACTTGAAAAATTGTACGTGCAATTTTTAAAAAATAATTTTTGTTCTTATTTAATTAATGAAAAAAAAAATCTAAAAATTAAAAACGTCGGCTAACTTTAGTATTATGCATATATTGAATAATTTTGTAACAATTAAATTATGGCAAAAAAAAATTAGAAAAAAAAATTGACAAAAGTTTGAAAAAATAAAAAATGCAATTTTTTAAAATAATTTTTTGGAAAAAATTTTTTTGTTAACAAAAATTTAAAAATTGTAAAGTGACTACTAACTTCAATGTCATGAAAAAAAAAAAAAAAAACAGTAGCAAAATTTATCACTTCACATAAAATAAAAAAACAAAAATAAACTACTTTAACTGGTATGAATAACAAGGAAGCGATAACATATCGTTTGAAAAAGATACTATTGTTCAGAGAACAATTATTTGAAAAAACTTGATAGAAATGAATGACCAGCAAGTGTATTTAAATATTACACATGAGTTGACGGGTTACTGACGCAACCGAAGCCGAACGCGTGGCTTTAAAATTAGCGCTCCTATATATTTATAAATAAAAATAAATTTGCAGTAAAGCTCAATTAAAAGTGCTAAAATATTTTGATGTTACTTTATTGATTAATAAAAAATTATAAATATTTAATTAATACTCACCGGTTTTTGGAGTGTCCGTCATGGTGTTTGTTTTAATAATTTATATTAATTTAACAATTAGATTTTTTTAATCTAATTTAAATTAACAAATGAAGTTTACAGAAGTTGAAGCAGGAAAAACAAGTTGTACTTGTTGATAAAAAAAAAACCACTCTGTTTTTTTGTATACACCTTGTGGGTAAGGCGCACAGACACAGTGTTACCTGTGCAACGGATACCGGCGAACTAACGGCAAGACAAAATGAAGAATGCAGCCAAAGCCGCTTACTTTCCTCCTTCGTCGCTCCTCTAGCCCTTCCGGGTTTAAGTTATCGGATACACTACTCTACTGTACAAATCCCACACGTGAACGAACTTATATTCAATTTGGTGGTATTATTATCATTATTTACTCACTTACTCGTGTCTGTATCAGTATATTATTCTTCTAAATATTTATTGTTTGGAGTAAGTGAGATGTTTGTTTTATTTTGAAATTTTCAATTCAGACTGATAATTTTTTACAATAAATTAAATGATTTTTTTTTTATATCAAAAATGATTTTTTGTGAAAAAAAAAAAATTATTCAATGACGTGTTTTAATTTTTTTTTTTAATTTTTAAAAACTTAATTTGATTTTTAAAAATTGAGATAAATTTTTACTTAAAAAAAAATTATACCAATTTTTGCTCAAAAGAAAAATTATTTATTAATGTGATTTAATTTTTTTTTTCTAGAATCGAATATTTAAAAATTTAATTTGATTAAAAAAAAATTTAGAGCAATTTTTAAGTAAAAATAAAAATTATTTACTAAAATGTTTCAATGTTTTTTTTTTTAATTTTAACAAAAAATTTGATTCAAAAACTAAATTATTTAATTAAAAAAAAAAAAAAAAAAAAATAGAGCACTTTTTGCTCCACAAAACCAGGTAGATTAAAAAACCTCTTGGTTTTAATACCAAAAAAAAAAAATTGGTTTAAAAATAGTAGATTAATATACTTTCAATTGCTATAATTAAAAGTAGTCCATTATTATTTAATGTTAATAGATGAAACTCCTAAAAATTCTAAAATTAACTTGAATGGATAATTAAGATTAAGATGAAATACCAAAAATAAAATAAATAATAAAGTTCACGGTAAAACCTAAACTATTTAAAATAAAAATAAAAATTTAAAAGCCAGACACAATAGATAGACACAATACGAGAACCGTGTTTCTCGAGCTACTAAGAACGATAGGATAAATATGAGAAATATATATAAGAAGTGACGAGTCGCACAGCCGGTTTGTGGGGGATAAAATATAGAAATTCTTCAGTTGAGACTATGGTTCTGCATGCAAGCCTGAAAAATAGACTACATTATTCTTTTATGCTATGGCATTCATATTTATATTACAACTCCCATTATATTATTATCCCCTTTTTTTTCAACTGCCAATTAAATTATAGTTCTCGAGGGCCACGCTATCGATTGTAGTAATTCCGTCAATTATCAATACAAATTAAGACCGGCAATTGATACCATCAACATCACTTGTCAACTTTTATTTTTGTCACACTTTTTTTGTTATCAATGAACTCGATTATGAAATTTGAATTTCGGCTTATTATCGTAAATACTAGAACGTGCTATTTGAATTTGATTGGATCAGTCGTAACTATTTTATCAGTTTCACAGATTAAAATGATAAAAAAAAAAAATAAACAAATTTTAGAATTATCATAACGACCTTGTACTCAGAGTGATTATTTTTTTTATTAATTTTATTTATCGAAAAAATTTTTGTCAACAAAAAAAAATAAAAATGTTTTATTAATATGAATAAAATTCTTTCTAAAAAAAATTCATTTATTTTCAGGGTCTTATCCGTTATCACAGCAGGACCTTTAATAAAAATTTTATTAACAATTGATGAAATTCCTTAATAACAGTAACTATTTTCTAAACATTTAATTAATTAATTAATTCTTTGACAAAAATTTTTAAATTTTTTTGATAAATAAAATTTTTAAAAAATTTTCATATCAAATAAAATAAAAGTCTGCAATCAAGCAAAAGCTCTTTCAATGAAATATAATGAATTATTTACCATGTAGTTACTTTATATTCCCCTAAATAGAAGGATTTCAAGTAACATTACCAACTCCCTCGAGAGTTTATTTTACTCCTTACTCTCATTTATCCTCCTATCATGCTCTACTGACGTACAATAGTCGCCGATGATTCTGAGAGAGCAAACTAAACGGTCTAGGTACGAGTAAAAGCGTAAACGCAGACTTAGACTGTTGCTTTACTTCTACCTTACAAATAAACGAGCCATTCAATCGACTTCATCAACTATCAAGACCAAGATTCAACACTCCCGTAACTAGGTCACCAAGTGCTTCAGTTTAAGAAAAACACGTATTTCTCTTTCTCCGATCGATTTTTCTACTCAACTCCCCGCTCATTAAACTAACTGCAATAAATAATCAAATTAATTCATCCAATTATTCTTATAAATATTTATTACGTACAGTCTCTTAAAAATATATATCTACCAATAAAATAAAATAAAATAAAAATAATTAATCACTTATCACGTAAAAAATTCAACAAATTACCAGTCGACTTTTTCGCCTGGCTATCATTTTCAGGACTCGACAATTTTCTTTTTTTACTATCACTATCTTCAACCCCATTAGACTGCGAGTCATTTTCTTCTTTGTACCTCTTGAGCCCAATCTTGGACAACTCGGTGCCACTCAAATTAGGAAACTCATTCTCCAAATCAGCCTTATTCCTCTCATACCACTTAACAAAACTTTCCTTCTTGCCCAAACTTTTCTTCGCTGTTTTAACCACCGGAGTAACAGGTGTCTTAGGAGCTTTTTCCGGCAGACTATTCAACCCATCCAGCCCTTTGACTCCCGGAGAGTTAGTTTTCTTCAAAAACGGATTCTTCTTCTTCAAACTGAACGGAGAAGGACGAATAACAATGTCCTGAGTCGGCCTAGAAATCGGCGTAAGGATAATATCTTCCTGAGTGTCTTTCACTCCAGTCTCATCCATACCCGCAAAAATATCTTCCTCTTCCTCAACGACATCTCCATTCCTACCAGCCATCTGCTTTCTATTCTTCTCCTCAGCAATCGCCTGCAACTTCTTAGCCAGTGCCATTTTACCAGACCTGGTCGCGTACTTTACCGCCAGTTCAATGACACTCAGCTCCGCAGTATTCTGGCACAAATCCACTACCCGGAACTCAGTATTAGCTTCACAGAAAAATGCAATCAGCGTAAAGAGAGCCGTAGTATCTTCACTGGAATTAACACCAATCTGCCAAATATTCGCCTCCTTCTTAGTTTTTTCCGTATCTGGATCACAGAGCGGGACCTTCAAGTCCACCTCGATGACATTGGGCCTTGGAGTAGTCGGCGGGTAACGACTACCCTTGCACAAGATACACCTGATCAATTTCTCCCTCTCGCTAACACCCACAATAAAGTAATGATCCATTTTACCTTTCTGATATTTATCAGTATCAGCAGCAACACGCCATAAATTCGACTGCTTATTAAATATCCTGATAACTCCATCAGCATCCATCACCACCGGAGACGCAGCGTCGGACAGCCCGAGCCACATCAGCTCTGAGCCTGGAGTCAAGGGCAAATTTATTTCCCTGCTCTTCAAACCCGAGCCACGAACTTGGATCCAGAGCAACGACATAAACTGGTCCTTGAACCCAGAAGCCTTGTGACAAGCAACTACCAACTGGTTGCCTACCGCATTCATCGTTATTACAGGTCCGGGCAATGCAATTATTTCTCTCTGGACTCCACTTACTAAAAAGAGCCTCAAATTTCCTTTAGAAGTCGCCAAGGCAACAAAAGTGCTACCAGCAGCTACACAAACAGACTCTTCATCTTCCGGCAAGTCTGCAGACCACTCTTTGTTCCCAGAGCCCCATCCTTGCAGAGAAATCACCACCAACTTACTGGGAGTCCCATCATTAGACGGACAGCTCATCGCTAGAGCTTCACAGGACAGAGAAGCTATCGTGTGCTTCAGATAGTTGCGTACGTTCATCCCGTGGTGGACTGAAGCGTCATGGAACTCAACATCGATGCTCGAGTCCTCGGAATCCTCACTCGTGTAGCACTTGACGATTCCTACATCGTTCCAGACCATGAAGCGGGATAGTAAGTGGACTGGCGTTGATCCTGGCTGGAACGGCTCCTGCATGTTTACTTCAGCGACTGCTTTTGAAGGTCTTGCTGAAGACACACTGGAGACACTCTTCTGGTCGTCATCTACGGTAGCTTTGATTTTGTTCAGCGATATTACATTTTCATCATCATCATCATCGTCATCTTTGTCTAGACCTAATTCAGCGTAGATGTCGTCGTTGTCATTGTCCAGGTCTGTTCCAGCGATAGAAGCAGTTTCTCCGTCCTCTAGAGTTACGTCGACGCAGCCCAGCTGGCCAAGACTGTCACAAAAAGCAAGCTCCGAAGGTTTCTTTAAATTCCAAACCAGGGAAGTTATTTTAGCGGACTGTGAATGCTCCACATAGCCGATTACTGAAGAATTTTCAGTGCTCCAGACGACGATCTCGCCGACGATCGAGCAAGCTGCTATTCTCGTCCCACACTCGGAAGATTTGCAAATGTTGATCTCGGTTTTAAGTGTCGGACATTTAAAACGGTTCGTTTCTCTCCAGGAGTTCCTCTCGACGAAGACGATGTCTTTCTGGTGAGGATACGCGAGCCAGCTACCGTCCTTGGCGTTAAATGAAGGAGTGCAGTGGGCCTTGGCGGTGAAAAAAGAGTTGCACTTGGGGACGACGTTGCTCCAGGTGTGAACGGATTTTTTTTCTTTTATGCTCCAGACTTTTATAGACCCGTCGGCGCTGGAGGAAGACACAAACTCTTCGAGGGGGTCGAGGGTCAGACCGAGGATCGGAGCCTCGTGGCCGGTCAGCTCGACGCTGCTGTTCGTCTCGATGTTTGTTACCTGGATGCGCATGTCACAGGCTCCTGAAACGATTAAATTACTCTTCCGAGATGTGATGAGTGATGATACTGTCGCAGTGAATCGCGTGAGAATGCCCTCGCGGTCCAGATTCGGGTGAGTCAGGATCTGGACGGAGTTGTTGTCATTCCCGACGTATATTTTACTCTTTTTTGACACACAAGCTGTCGCTTGCTCGGCTACGCACACAGCTGACGGGTCGTCGTCCATCAGGTCTAGCCAGAATCTTACGTCTCCATCTCCACCGCATGTTACTAGGCCACCTCTAGAGTTTTAATTTTAATAATTAATTAATTAATAAATATAATAATTGTTTAGAATATATATTATTGTAGTTACCTTTCACCGTCGAAATAACAAACGTCAGTGTGCCCTTCAGGGTGGGCATAACGCATCGGTCTTATTTTCAAAGGCATTTTTGATTGTTTTTTAATAACTTTGTTGATTTAATACAATACTATTATGGTTATTTTATTAGTTATTTAGTGAAGAAATAGTTTAATAGTTAATACTTTGGATTTATTTATATACACCGCTAAATTGTGAAAAGTTTTTGCGGACACTCACGTGGAGAATGGTGACTTAATAACACTTGACAACAACAATCGCCATATTGTATTTATTTGGCGGGAATTTTTGGCGGTATACCGAACTATTGATAAAATCGCAGCCAAACTTATCGATGGTAAGCAAATTATAATTATGACGTGAAAATTTGAAATTGTTAAATCGTAAAAAATTTTTATGAATAAATGAAAATGTTTGCGATGATTTATTTGAAAATTTTTTTGAATCATAAAATAACATCGATAATGAAAATTTAAATATAAATTGATAATTTATTTTTTGTTTATAATTTAACAAAAAATAATATTTAATTGATTATAATTCTGAAATGTATATGACATTAAAGAGTAGGCATTTTTTTTTAATTTCTACATGTCTAGTCAATAAACTAGGTTTAAAAAATTGTTTTAAAAAAATTGCATTTAAAATTTTTTATAGCTTTTAAAAATTGAATTTTTTTAATAAATTTTTCTTGCTGTAATTTAACACTGATAGCCACAGTTTCAGACCAACCAAGTTGGTGTCAGATAGTTGCCACCAACTTAGCGACAACTTGCGGTCAACTTCCGAATTTGTAACTGTTGGCGTCAAGTTGGCTACAAGTTTCTGAGAAAAACAAGACCAATCTACTGCCGCAATATGTCGCCAAATTTCTTGAGAATCTTGTCGTCAACGTGGTGCGAAAGAGTTTCGAAAGCAATTTTTGCCGACAACTTGGTGAACAAGTTGACACCAACCGAGTTACTTTCCAAGAGTTGCCGCCAAGTTGGTGACAAGTTGCGGCAGTAGATTGACAGAAAGTTGCGGCCAACTTGGCTATCAGGGGATATACAGATACATGGAGTGATCATATACTGGTACGTGATCATCTATTGGGGCTTTTACCTTATGTCTCTCAATTTTAGTATCATAAATTTTTAAATATCTGGTAAATTAATTTTCATGAAATTTGTAGGTCATTTATTTTAAACTGTTATTTAAAAATTTCATATTTTTATTTTATTATTATAAAAATAAAAATTAAATAATAAAATTACTGTACTGAACGAAGATCAAGATCCAAGTGACATCTACTAAGGCAAATAAAAACAAAAGACCTACATAGCCAATTTGAAAATACGCATGTGCAAATTAATCCCTTTCTCTTTTTACATTCATTTTAATTCGATCTTTCCTTTGACAATGGAAACATCTAGAGTCTATCTATATGTCGGTGCTCCTACATCTACATCAGCAGATTCAGACTCCTGCCACTGTGAAATGTTTTGACACAATGAAGTAAACAAAGCGCTCGCAAGTGGGTGGTTGAAATATTCTTTCTTGACAGTTAAAATCAACAATCGGATTTCATTGTTTGCTGTTGTTTTTTTATTTAAATAAAAACACTAAAGTCTTTTATACAATTGACACTTGACATTAGCCGTCAGTTATTATTTTATATGATTAATAAAGACAACACTTAGCAATAATGTGGGAACCTTTTGAACCAGGAAGTTCACCAGTTGATTGGTGTGAAGGAAATTATAAAATTTCTCCAAGTATTGCTGAGTTTATGAATACAGTTTGTATATTTTTGATAAATTTATTAAAACTTAAACTAAAACTACCAAAAAATTTGACAATTTTTTTTTCTAACAAAAAAACTTTTAATGAAAATTAAATTAACTGACATCGGAAAATTTTATAATTTTTTTATTGAAAAAAATTATTTTAAAAAATTTTGACACGTAGAAAATTTTAAACATTTTAAGTGCAATTTTAAAAAAATATTTTTTTACTCATAATTTTTATTGATTTAAAAAATCAAAAATTTTTAAATGTCTGCTAATTTAAGTATAATAAATTTTTAATATTCACATTCTTTTACTGAAATCAGCAGACATTTAAAATTTTTTTGATTTTTTTTTTTTTCATCAATTAAATTAGTATTGAAACAATATTTTTTAAAAATTCATCTTATAGTTTTTTAAATTTACATGTAATTTTTTTTTTAAATAATTTATTTATTTAAAAATCTTAAAAATTGTCAAATGTCTGCTAATTTTATTTTCATTTTTAAAATAATAATTAAAAAATTAAAATACTATCAAATATTTTCTAACTTAAGAATTGTTAATTTTTATTTAAATTATTTATTAATAAAATTTTATTAATTTATTCACTTTTTAGTTCAGCAATGTTGTATTTCTATTACTTCCGCCAATACTGATGCATTTATTCAAAGACTACGGAAGATTCGTGAATCCAGCGATACATATTATCTGGTTTTTGTTGATGATAGTTGGAATAAGTAGTGCGTACTTCCACGCGACATTGTCATTGATAGGTAAGAAATTTTTTTAACTCAATTTAATAATTGATTTCGTGTTGGATAAATATGAACAAAAACATGACTCATGCCCGAAAGAATTCCTTTGTTGATTTTAATCGGTCATTAGTAAGCAGCCTTGTTATTTATCTTTTAGCCAGTGTTTTATCGGAAGCGAATATAAAGATGACTATTAATGTATTTTAGATTTTTATATATTTATTTTATGTGGTACGTGATTTGGGTATTATAAGTTAATTTCATTGTGTATGTTTTTTAGGGCAACTGTTAGACGAGTTAGCGATACTATGGGTTTACATGACTGGACTTTGTATATTTTTCCCACGAAGATATTTGCCAAATATATTTCGCAACAACAGGAAATTGTTTTCAATGTTCATCGTGCTGCCGACATTAATAGCAACAGGTTTATCAGTCGTGCATCCGGCAATAAATGCATTTGCTTTAATGTGTTTAGCGATTCCTGCATTTGGATTTATGATTCTTGAGCTCAAAAAGTAATTTTTAATTTAAGTAAAAAATTAAAAAAATTAATAATTCTAAAAAAGTATTTTTAAATTTAATCATACTTAATTTAACAGACATCTGTCAATTTTTTGATTTTTATGGCAACTAAATTATTATGAAAAAATTTGATATTTATTTACAAGTGGAGTCAACCCATGCTGGGCCATGTTAAATTTTTTTTTTCTTATCAAATTGATCAATTTTTTTTTTTAAATTGTTCGTTTTTTATGTACTTTAAAAAAAAGTATATCAAAAAAAGATAAAATAGAAATTTTATACAAAAACATGAAAGCCAATTTTTTTCCAACTTTTAAAGGCAAAAAAGTTAATTATCGAAATCTTTATTTTTTCTTTTCACGACTTTTTTATCATAAATGTGCCGTAAAGACAAGCAGCCGTGTAAAAAAAATTGTCGCTATTACTTAGAGAAAAAATATTGTAAAAAATGCTTTTATGACAATTTCATGATATTTTAATGACAATTTTATAATATTTTTATGAAAATTTTAGGATACTTTTATGACAATTCCTAAAATTGTCATAAAAATATCATGAAATTGTGATAAAAGTATTTTTTACAATATTTTTTCTCTAAGTAATAGCGACAATATTTTTTTATAATCTAAATTTCATTTCGGTTTGGTGTTATAAATTTGTCCTAAATTATGTTACGTTTAGGATCCTAAGCTTATAACTCTTTTAGGACAAGTTTTTTTTTTTTATACGGGAGAATCAAAAAAATATTTTTTATAGCCTAAAATGTAGTTGACCGCGTAAATAATAAGTAAAAATTTTAATGAAAAAAAAATTCCATAATTAGAAATTTAAAAAAATTACGAGTAGCAATTTTTTAAAAATATTTTTTCTTACAATCAATTTTTAATAAAAATAAAAAATTGTCAGATGTTTGCTGATTTCAGTATTATTTTTACTTCAATTAATTTAATTGTTATACTTAATATTGAATGTATGATTTAATTTTAATTTTTTGAAAGGACAAAATCCATGCGAGTATACAGGCTTGGCGTAAGATGTGGAGCAGTATGGATCCTAGCTGTCGTCTGTTGGCTCAATGATCGTCTATTCTGTGACACATGGATGAATCTAAATTTCCCATATCTACATGCTCTCTGGCATTTGTTAATTTTCATAGCAAGTTACACGGCAACTGTTTTGTTCGCTTACTTCTCAGTAAAAGACGAACGTCCTCAGCAATCACCCGTGCTAAAATACTGGCCAAGAAATGATTTTGAGCTTGGTATTCCTTATGTAACAATCAAATGCTACGTCAGAATCGATAATAATACCAATATATAATTTATCAGTAATATAACAAATCGATATTCTAAATAACTTGTAATTTGTAGCTTTGAGGTTTAATTATAATTTTAATCTGTGATAATTTGTAATTGTCTTTAAAGTTTAAACAATAGATATTTATATTCATTTTTAAATGAAAAAAATTACAATATAAGTGATTAAGATAAATATGAATATTTATAGTATTTATTGGTTAAAAAACCAATTTAATTATAAAAATAAAACTTTTGTGATAAATTATTGTTTTATTAAACATTTAAATAGTTATAGAAAATTTTTTTGATGTTAACGTTTAGAGAAGACAATAAATTAATTTATAGATCAATTAATTTGGCTGATAGTAATTACAGTAACATTTTATATATTTTTTTTTAAATAATTTCTTGATGTAAAATAATAAAGTTGATGATATTGAACTCAGCAGAAATCTGAAAGTTTTTTTTTTAATTTGTAGAATAAATCATTTATGAAAAAAAAAAATATATTTCTTTAAATTCGCATTCATATTTTTTTTTTATTTTTGCATGTCAATTTTTTTTTTAATTTATTTAATAATAATTGAATTTTCATAAAAATCTAAAAAATTTTAAGATGTCTGTTGATTACAGGATCATAAAAAGTCGTATATGTTTATTATTTTTGTATCAGAAATTATGAAAAAATAATGGTACTGAAATTACCATAAATCTGTCAATTTTTCGAATTTTTCTAACTAAATTATTATAAAAAAATTCTGCATCGAAAAATTGAAAAAAAAATGATAAATGCCAATTTTTAATAAAATAAATTTTTTTTTAATCATTGATTTGTCATAAAAATTAAAAAAAAAATTGATTTCAGTATCACAAAAAATGAAAATCAATTTAGCAGATATTTGATAATTTTAAGAATTTTTTAACAAGTAAATTATGGTAAAAAATAATTAGAAAAAAAAATTGACATGTAGAAATTAAAAAAAATAAAAAATGCAATTTTTTATGAATAGTTTTTTGGAACAAATTTATTTGTTAAAAAAAAATTAAGAAATAGTCAAGTGACTGCTAATTTCAATATCATTCACAAAAAATCTTAATTTACCTCGAGTTTATTTAACATTACTAAATAAATGATAGAAGTGTCTCCATAAGTGTCTTATATTCACGTGGCGTGGATTTAAGGAAGTATAGGACGTACATTCCGTTCACTGAGTTTAATTTCACAATGCATTTATATAGCTATACTATAGTACGTGACTTGAGAAGGATTCATTTTGTTCGAGACTGTACTTTCAGAAAACTTAACAAGTTTTTACTAGTGATTTAATGACAACTAGCTTACCGAAATAATCTTTTATGAATTAAATAACTATATTATTATCAAATAATTGATGATTTATTTTAAATTTGAATAAAATAATAAGTTTTTTAATTTTTAATATTTTTTAAAAAGTTTGGCAACGCAATAAATTTTATCGCGGTTGCGCATGCGTTGACTGCTCTATTCGTTTTTGTGATGTGTACGTGTGTATTATGTTTACAAGTAATGCTGCTAAAAATATTGAAATATTAAAGCATTAAAATATTTATTATTTAATTATGTTATGTTTTATAATAAATAATAACAATTTTATAATACTTTTCTTGGCCTATTTGATATTTCTTTTAACCTATTTCATTGAAGCTTTAAATTTCCCGCGTGACCCACCATTTGCGACGTTGCCGTCAACATAACCCACATTTGCTATGGCTGACTATTTTTTTTAAATTTAGATTTTTCAAACTCGATTATTTTTATAACTAAGTACCCTCAACTTAATTTTATTTTTTCAATAATTTTCGCAAATTTTTTTTTTTTACAATGAGTTTTTTAAAGCTTTCTCATTATTTTTTCATTATGAAATTTATTAAAACAAGAGTAGGTGTGAGATCTGGTATGTCATTACTATGTTAAATGACCTATTTTTAATCTTTTTTTATGAATAAACTATGAACCCTAGGCCTCTGAAATTTTAACACAACACGTAATAAATACATTTCTTTCGATCCTTAAAATTTTAAATTGATCTCATTATTTCGACTTAATACCTATACCTCATTAAGGCCCTTATACTTACGCGGCATGGATTTATCAGGACTTTTTTACGTATGAATAGACATGTCCATAAATAATAAAAAAATTTGAGTTTTTGAATTTTTGACATAATTGAAATAATAGAAAAAAATTAAAAAATCTTGTAATAAAGTGTTAGTGTCATCTACCAGTAAAGCATAGTATTAAAATAATAAACTAGCGACACGAGATAATGTTTGGGGTTATGAAAATTATATTAACTAATACTCATATATTTATAATAAATGAGATTAATTCTATTATTTTTTAAGTTAATAAATTTTTACAATAAATATTTATCACTCACCAAATCATCGAATTTAAAATTTTTAATTTGACAAATTGTCAGTTTGTTTATTTATTTATTTATCTTCCCGGTGTAAATATAGTGCTCATAAAAGTCTATTTTGATTACAACTTTAATAAATAATAAATTTCTGATAGTTACAATAGTTATAAATAGAATATAATTAATCTGTGAAGTTAAATTTAAATAAACATGTCACTTGACCAGACCGTCTGTGAAGGTAAATTTAGCGATCCTTAAAAATGTGTACTATTAATTGAAAATCATTTTTTTAGATCTCAAAGCTTTTGAAAGGAGACTTACCGAAGTAATTGCTAGTTTACAACCTTCAACGCTGAGATGGAGAAGTAAATTTTATTTTTTTTTTTATTTAATTCATGGATAGTTAATTAATAAATACTAATTATTTTCAATTTTTCAGTACTTTTAGGTTTTATTTCAATTTGTACAGCAGTAGGAGCATGGCATTGGTTAACAGATCCAAATACATCAGCAGTATCGTTTACACAAAGTCTTTATAATCATCCTATTTTTGCATTAGCTAGTATTTTATTAGGTAATTATATTTTATGATACTGAAATTGAAAAATATCTATCAATTTTTTTAGATATTTATAAGAACTAAATTGTCATGAAAAATTTTAATTAAAAAATTCTACATCTAGATATTTTAAAAAAATTACAAGTGAAAATTAAAAAAAAAAAAAAATTTTTTTTTACGATTAATATTTTATAAAAATTAAAAAAATTGTCAGATTTCTGCTGATTTAAGTATCATTACATTTTTCAATTTTTATATTTGTTAATTTTAAAATTTAAAGTATGAATTTTTTTTTATTTTTTTCAAAAATAAATATTAAGTAGTACTCAGTTATTGATACTGACCGAGTTGTTTGACTTTTATTCTAATTAAAAAAAATTTTATTCTAATTAAAAAAAAAATGTTCTCAAAAAAAAAAAAATTATCTTGAAATTTATAATTAAAAAATTATATTTATTAGAGTTGATTTGATTTTTTTTTTTTTTAATTAAAATAAAATTGCAAGTGTCAATAACTGGGTCTTTTACCTTAGAGTAATTTAATTAATAATTGATAAGTTTATTTTAATCAAGAAAATTTTTTTTTTTATGAATAAAACAATAAGGATGAAATTGAGATATCGACAGTCTAATTAGCAATTAGTATAATTCCTTATTTTTTAATATTTTGATGTAGTAATAGTCGAATAATAAATTATTTGAATAATTCTAACCAAAATATTATACCCCTATTAAATATTAAATGGATTTTTAAAGTGATAATGAATTTTCAACTAATTGTATTTTCGTACAAATGGAAGATTCTCTAAAATGGAGTTAGACAATTTGCTAATTAGAACGTTGATATTTTTGAGTAGCCTTATAATAATATTTTTGAAAATAATAAATATTGATCAATGATAATTTTATAAATAAATTTTTATTTTATTTTATTTTTTTTTTTTTTTTTTTTTTTTCAGTAATATTATTCATGCTTGGTGTCCACGGACGTGTGATAGCACCAAGTATAATAACACAACGAGCGCGTAGTGTTTTGCGTGATTTTAATATGAGCTGCGACGACACTGGAAAACTCATCCTGAAACCAACTCGACCACTGCATCCACACGAAACTTGAGAATTAATAAACAACACAGTAGTTAATTTATCATCTTTAAATTTACCACAAATAAATCATGACGTTATGCAAATGGTTGATTAACAATTAAATTAAATATATATATTTATTTTTTTAATTTAGCCATTTTATGCACACATTTAAAAACAGCTCGAGTCATTAATTTTATTTAAATTCATTTAATTGAATTCAAAATTTAGCACCATGTCTTCCTGATATTTTTTTTTTTATTTATTTACTCTGTTATTTATAAATAACAATTGAAAATCAACGACTTTGTAAAAGTTAATAAAATATCTTAGATTTTAAATTACTTAAATAAATTAGATAAGTAAATTTTATAATTTTTTATTTACCATTTAAAGAATTCAAAAATATAATAATAGTCGTTCGTATATTAATTTGAAAATAATTATAATAAAAATGATTTTTATTTAATTATCTAAAGGTACATATTTACAACTAATAGACTATTAATTCATAGTCAGAAAAATATACAGAAATTATTTCAATAATTAAATTTAAATATTCGATAGTTTTTTAAAATTAAAAAAAAAAACTAAAGCGAATAGTTTTAATTCCAAACTAATTATTTTTCTAAATATAACATAGAATAAATTTATTCAAAATCAATTACCTCATGACATGAGAAAAATATAACATCATTAAGTGTACATTATTAATGATGATATAGTAATTAAATAATTAATATTAAAAAGCATTCGCGGTCATTAAAAATACATTCTTTCAAGCTCTCATACTTAGCATAAAATTATTTACTTAAATCTTGATTCAATAATATTATTTTTAGGAAGCTCCCATAGATACAATTTAATAATTATTTATTTGTCAGTTTAGCTTTGCTTGATTTAATTATAAACTTTGTTCAATAAAACTTTTTTTTCATTTGTTTGAAAAAAAATCACAGCGTCATGAGGAAGTTTGTGATCTGCCTTTATCAAGAGTCATCTCAGTTAAATTAATTAATTAATTAATTAATTAATTCATCAATCTATATATCTATTAATCAACAGATTAATTAAAACGAATTAAATAGTCGATTGATAAAAGTATTGAATTTACGTTAAATAAAATTTTGTTCAACGATTTCAAGTGTCGTTAATATACTTCTGTTGTTTTTTAATTTTATATCTATTCAATAACTAACTAATTAAGTGTAAAAATTATTTTTCAATTTAATAATTAGTATAAGCGTTTACTAGTGAAGTGAAAAAAGATCTCCGGCGGATGGTAACGGTGCTAAACCACCAGTAACGTCTGGTAACTGCGTTAAATCTGGTAGATTTGAAATGTGTGACTTTACTTCAGCCCGTACTGCACATATCTTTTTTAACTTTTCTTTGTAATCCTGTAAAAAAAATTATCAATATAATTATTGTAAAAAATAATTTAAATATTTAAGTATAAGGAATAAAAATAAATTACATCGAGTGTTGTTTGTGCTTGTTGTAGCAATTGCCTTTGTGCTAAAGTATAATCCCTGAGCATTGTTAATAGTCTTCGACGGTCCTCCATTTCAGCTTGCAAACGTCCATTGTAGTCAGCGAGTAATGTAGCGGCTTCATTGACTGCAATGCTCAATTGGTCTGCCGCTGAACGATCTGCTAAATTAGCTAGTAAAGACACTTCTGATACTTCTGGAGGTAGTGACGCTATTCTTTCTCTCACGTTTGCGTCCGAGGATGCTGTGTTCTCCAAATCCTTTAAAAAAAATATTAGACATTATACATTTTGTCAACATTATTACTACAATCGTGGTCATTAATTTAAGTATATTTTTAAGTTTACTGGAAAATATCCATTTGTAAACTCGTAAGTTTATTAACTCTAAATTTAAAAATTAGTTGATAATGTCATTTGTAAAATTAGTCGCAAATAAAAAATGATATTAATGAAATTAGCGAAATGGAAATTTTACCAAATATAAATTCAGTCATTTATAAAATAGTTAAAAGCAAAAATCTGTGGCTACGTGAATTTAACCAATTCTTACGGCAGAAACTTATAAAATTAGCCGATTTTAAATTTTGTGAATTGTAAAATTAGCCGTTTTTAAACTTCTTATAACTTTTGAATAAGTCGGTCGAATCTGTTCTAATTTTTAGAAAAACTAAATTTATGTAAGTCCTTTTAGATGCCTCAAATCGTTTTTTGATCCGTCGATCCGTTCAAGAATTACTAGAGATTTAGAAACTGCTAATTTTACAATTCACTAAGTTTACAATCGGCTAAATTTATAAGTTTCTGCAATAAGAATTGGCTAAATTCACGTAGCCACAGATTTTTGCTATTTTATAAATGACTGAATTTATATTTGGTGAAATTTGCATTTCGCTAATTTTATTAATATCATTTTTTATTTGCGACTAATTTTACAAATGACATTATCAACTAATTTTCAAATTTAGAATTAATAAACGTTTTAGTTTACAAACTGCTATTTTCCAGTAATATTAAAAACATACTTAAATTAATGACCACGATTGTATATTTTAAAAAATTTTTTATATAATTCTCGATCTAGTTACTGAGAAAATTTTAATTCAATGTCATAAGTAACTGTAAAATGTTATCTATGTCCAAAAAAAAAAATGAAATCTGGGTCATGTTTTATTTTTAACACATTCAATATGTCTTTTTACAGCCTCTTTAAATTTATTTAAAATAAATATAAAACTTTATCATTAATTTTTGGAGTCAAAGACATTTCTATAAATAGTATTTATTTATGAAAGTAAAATAGTATTTTAAACTACAAACTTTGTATATTTTTTTAAAATCTAATTAAAAATGTTTGTCTACGTTTAGAATTAAATCATAAAAATTAAATCTTACCATCAAAGCTTTAATAAGCTCTTCAGTTTCTGGCGGATCTCCAGCAGGTGTTCTAGGACTCAGTGTAACATGTAATTCTTTGGTACCATCAACTTCAACTTCAGTCTCTGATTTTTTCCGTTCTTTTTTTTCTTTTTTATCCTTTTTCTCTTTCTTTTCAACTTTAGGCGTTGATGTCTGTAGAATAAACCGAATGATTATTGATCAAACAATCATAACTTATAATAATATTTAAGAACTAGTTAGCTTAATTCATCTACATACTATTTATTTAAAAAAAATCGTACAATACCTTAACTTTGATTTTTTCCTCAATTTTTGGCTTTTTTCTTGGAGGAGGAGTACCAGGTTCCTTGGTAGGTTCATTAGCAGAGTCTAACGCTGTTTTTAACTCCAAAATTTGTGCTTTATCATAAACACCCCGTTCTTCCCAAATCTGAAGCAGTCTATTCAATCTCTCCCGAGTTTTTTCATCAAATCCTTTCATGTGCTCAAAAGCTTTTGGCAAAAATACTTCGTACTCTTTACCAAATTCCGGACCTTTTTTCTTGCTGTTCTGTATTACATCATTTGCCAGATACATGAACATCAACTTACGATTGTCTCTGGCTAGAAAATATACAATAAAATAAATAAATAAATAAAAAGAGTATCTTGTCAGAATAACCAACAGGAAAATAATTAAAAATATTATTTCAACATTAACAAATGTTTTTTATTTATAAATAATTTAAATTTATGTACAATAAAATATTAGTATACTTTTGTTATTTTATTTATTTTTGTTTTATTAATTATTTGTACCTTTGCACATTTCTCTGTACCAAACTTTAACTATAGTACTATGATGTTTTCTATGATGAATCAACCACAACGATAAAGTCTGGATACTTTGCTGTGACGGATTTAAGTCCAGCAATTTTTTAACCAAAGCACTTTCTGTAAATCCAGCCATGGTGAACTTGAAAAATAACTTTTTTACAAGCACTAGTTAAAACTAGTCTCGTTGATCGAGATTTTGTGTATGCTTTAAACCTATGCTGCACATATATATAAATATATTTGTATATAAAAGTGTATATATTTTTAATTATATTAATATTAATTTAAAAACCAAGATTGTTATTAAAAGTAAGTAGCCTAGTGTCAAGACTACAAACTTTGTTATTAAGACACTTTTTAATATAAATAACTATATTTTAAACAAACTACTTGAGAAAGTTATTATTATAGGTCTTGTCTCGAACGGAATTTTTTCACGATTAATTTGTGTGTGTCGATGGAACGTGGAAATATGCATATATACATATGTTTTTTGTCGGGAATATAGAAATTTTATTTAACTGTTGAGTTCAGTCGTAGTAACTAGAAATTCCGCTAGATGATGAAATTGAATTGAGTTTTGAAATGGAGGATAAAATTAAAAGATTACAATCATTAGAATTTTTTTTATAATTTTATAAAAATGAAATTGTTATGAAAAATGTTTAATAAAAAAATTCCACTTGTAAAAATAAAAAAAAAAATTATTGGTGAAAATTTTTAGAATGATTTTTTTTAATGTAATTAATTTGTTATAAAAATTGACCGTTGTCGGCTATAATTTCAGTATCATAATTAAAAGTAATATGGCCGCTGCTTGCTCAAGAATTTTGGTAAATTTTTGAATTATTTAGTGGATTTATGACTATTATTTGACCTGACAACTGATAATGATTATTGGATCATGTTTATAATATTGTAAATATGATATGAACATAAAAATTTTTAATGGCAATTGTTTATTTTAAATAAAAATTGTACTGTTGTCTTTTATGAAGTTCATATTATAGTTCAATATTAATTAATAAGAATTATACTCTAGAAAATACGGATTTTTTTTATGAAATTTGCGTAGCTACTGCTAAACTGTTGATTGATAACAGTTTATGTTTTATTATTGATTCTTCAATATACTTATATTTTCAATAAAATATTGTATAAAGATACTAGTATCTTATAGCACCTGTTAAACAATATAATCTTTAACCAAAAAAATAAAAGTAAGTTATGAATTAATTAATGACTTTACTATTTTTTTTTTTCTATAAAAAATCAAAAAATTTTTTTTTCTGGAAATCATTGATGTTTTTTATTTAAATAAATTTTTTAAAAATTGTAATCATTAAAATGACTTTGAAATTAAAAGAAGCATCTATCGGATTATTAAGCAAAAAATTAAAAATCTACCAAAAAAAAATAATAAATTAAAATTTCCTGTAATTTAAAAAAATAAAAAAATTGTCAGATGTATTTCAATTACTTAAATTTAAAAAAATTTTGAAGGAATATTAGGGTAATTTAAAAATGAAATTATTCGTATAGTTTTAATAATAAATTATTTTATTATAAAAGTCATATTCATAAAATATAGATTGTTTATAACAACCATGTAAAAAATGGTCTTACTACATTTGAACGGCTTCTTTATATTTTTTTGACAATATTATTGAAATATTAACCTATTTATCACAAGTATGTATAAGTATATTTTTTAACATTAAATTCCTGATTATTAACAATAATGTTTTTTTAACATCACAGTGATTTTTTCAATACAAAACTCAGTACAAATATCACTAATCAATAAATATAAAAAAGCTTTCGTTATTAAACATAAATAACAATGAAAATATAATTAAAAAAATTAAAGTGATTTAAGGTTTTTCATGATATTCTATACCTAAAACAGTCATAAAACCAAAAAAAATTTCTTAAAATTATTCACTTTTTCATAGGGTTAACACATTTTTTTGACCGGGTTAAATAAATAAATGAAGAGATGTCCGGGCTTAATGAAGTGATATCCGGATGGTTTTTACGAATCAAATTTTGAATCGCCAACTTCTCTTGGCGAAGAATATTATCGCTGGCTCCAGCATTCAAGAGATGGTGCACTATTTTACTGTCGACATGCTGAACAACACTGTAGAGAGGAGTTCCAAATGTTCCGACTGACATGTCTATGGCTGCTCCATTAATTAACAGAATTTCCACCATTCCTATATTCTGTAAATTAACAGCCACATGCAATGCAGTCAACGAAATATCTCCTTCTGCACTCAACATCGAACGTCTTGCAGCGCTTCCTTGGATGGTGAAAACATAATCAACATCCGCGCCGCAGTTAATTAACAGTTGCACGATCTTGAAGTTTCCGACTGCAACCGCAAAAGAAAGAGGAGTTCCCCGGTACACCGAAGCTAAGTTGATGCCCACCTTGCACCGGCACAGAAGTTCCACTATCTTCTCCTGGTTGAATTCAATGGCCACGTGAAGGGGTGTCTCTCCAGAAGGTAATCGTACCGGGCTTCTACTGTTGATGGTTGAATTAACCTCAGTCCCATGTGTTAGAAGTAGCATGACTATGTCATCTCTTCCTAAATAACACGCAACATGTAATGGAGTCCATTGCCTCGAAAACTCTCGTGCGTTTATCGGGACCCCTGCTTGGATCAACCGATCAATAATCCGCAGGTTCCAAGTCGCCTTGTATTACGAGATTACATCGAATGTGGAATTCTTTTGGCATACCAATGTTCGGCTTGCCTAATTTAAAACAAATAAAATCCAAATTGGTCTAGCCTAAGTTCGGAAAGCCAACTTCGCCCCGAACTGATTTTTCGGCATGCCTCACTAAAATTCTAGTCGGGGTAATGATTGCTGTTTTTACCTAAAACATTAAAATATAATATGTAAGAGAGAGATAAATATTGAAGTTCTTGAATCATCAAGACATGAAGCTCCACTATTTTTCGGCCAGAATAAATAAAAAAATACGGTTATTGACAACTGTTTTTTTATTATTTTTATAAAATTGTATATTTCTATTTTTTTTACAGTTTAAAAATTTTACAAATACATATTTATTTTAATTGTTATTGAGATTTTTCAGGGACAGAATACTATTCTATTTTTTTCTTCCAAGATCATGAAAAATTCGATAAATTAAAAAAAATTTTTTCACAGTATTAAATTTATGATTTAAAAATTTTTTATGAACTTTTGGACTCATTTTAATACCGCTATGTAACACCGGTGTAGCGACGCTCTTTTGCGGTGTTAAAAATCCGGTGTTAAACTGGTGTAATACCGGTGTAACAGTAGAATAATTTTCCACCGTATCGGAGTATGAATATTACATGATCCATAAAACACAATTAATTAATATTCAATATTTATCAAAATGAGACAAGTAACATTTATTTAAGAATTTTAAATTTATAAAATTACGCAGAAATCGATTTAATGAATGTTATACAACAAGTTAAATAGTATTTACAATATTAAATGTTTAGGAACAATATAATAATTATTTTTATCGTAACCATGATGTTTCTCATAATATAATCAGTGCAGCCAGGTTGCGGGATTTTTTACTACTACCCAAGCACTAAACGCACGCTAAAAATCCCGCGATCTGGCAGCAGTGAATATAATGGATGTTTTAAACATGAAAAATCTACAGCTGTGCAAAAATAAATTATCTATATGAAAATAATTTAAAAAAACGTTCAAAATTGTCGTAAAATTGTTCTAAAAATGTTTCAAATTTGTTGTAAAAACACTCTAAAACTGTCCAAAAAATGTTCCAAAATTGTCTCAAAAATATCCGAAAAATGTCTCAAAAGTATTCAAAATTTGTTCTCAAATAGTTAAAAAAATGTTTTAAGATTATTCAAAAAAGGTTCCACATAAGATTTAAGGACAAAATTTTAACTAAATTGCTTCAAATAAATTGCATTGATTCTAAAATTATCTTAGAAGTATTCCGAAAATCTTAAAAAAAATATTTAAAAGTTATGAAATAATTACTAAAATCCACTATTTTAGAGTTTCTGATTATCTATATGATGTCCTAAAATTGTCCTTTAATAATGGTGTTAAAGTAACACGGATCGAAAATTTACACCGGGAGAATTTCACACTACACGGCCATGTAAAGTGCTCTGGGTCCATTTTTACATCGAAATTTTTTACAGTGTATTTATTTTAATCAAAAACTTTTATCTACTTTATATTTTATTATTTTAAACTTTCTAAATTAAATATTAACTTTTTTTTTTATTATTTATCTTTAATTATTAAACATAAAAAGTTTAATTATAAAAATTGTGTTACTTAAAATATTATCAACACCGGAAAATTTATAACACCGATTTAACACCGAAAAAAAATATTTACACCGCGACCGGTGTTACTGCTACACCGATTTCGGTGTTGAATTTAACACCGTACACCGCATGGACTCACACCGGTTTTTTTTTACAGTGTAAGAATTATATTGGAAAATGTGAAATTTTTAATGAAACTTACGTAGCTACTACTAAACTGTTAATTAATAACAATTTATGTTTTATTATTGATCGTTCAATATACTTACATTTTCAATAAAATATGACCGTATAAAAATATAAACATATTAATCTTTGACCAAAAAAATAAAAGTGAGTTAGGAATTAATTAATCACTAATTTTTTTTTTATAAAAAATTGAAAAGTTTTTTTTTCTGGAAATCATTGATGTTTTTGTATCTAAATGAATTTTTTTTTAATCATATTAAAAAAAATGACAGAAATTAAAAGATGCATCAATCGGTTTAAGTGAAAAATTAAAAATCTACCAAAAAATTAAAAAATGATAAATAAAAATTCTCTGTATTAAAATAAAAAATTAAATTTTTAATCATCTTATTATAATTATCAAACTATAAATAATCAACTTACCTTTTACAAATGTATTAAAAAAATTATAGTAAAATTAACAGAAATCTTTCATTTTTTTTTATTTTTGTAATAAATCTCGAAAAAAAACTACAAGCGCAAAAAATTTTTTTAAATATTTTTTGTCATAAAAATAAAAAAATTGGCAGATGTCTGATAATTTGAGTATTACCCGGGAAAAAATGATCAGGACTGATCAGACCTGTTCATATCTGATCAGGCCTGAAATTAGACCTGAGCAGACCTGTTCATATCTGATCAGGCCTGAAATTAGACCTGAGCAGGCCTGTTCATGTATGATCAGGCCTGAAATTATACCTGATCAGACCTGTTCATGCCTGTTCATGTCTGAAGCATTAAATACGCTCAGACCTGATCAGACCTGTTCATGCCTGCTCATGCCTGTTCATGTCTGAAGCATTAAATACGCTCAGACCTGATCAGACCTGTTCATGCCTGCTCATGTCTGAAGCGTTAAATACGTTCAGATCTGATCAGACCTGTTCATGCCTGCTCATGTCTGTTCATGTCTGAAGCCTTAAATACGCTCAGACCTGATCAGACCTGTCCATGTCTGATATCTAGCCAACACTGAGAGACAATTTTATTTAATAGTAATGAAATTTTATTACTATTTAATAAAACGTTTATTTGGCTAATCCCAAATAAAAATTTATTAAATATTAATTAAATTTCCTTAAATACTAATAAAAATTTTATTAAATACTAATAAATGTTTCTTAGTATGTAATGAATATTTATCTACATGTAATATAAAGAAAATTCATTAATCAACTAACTAACAAGTATTGATCAGTAATTAATTGAATAAATAATTAAGTAAAATTGAATTTTGTCGGAACTATATTTTGAAATACAAAGTCTACAACTGTTGTTATCCGAGTGGATGTTAATTTTTATGCACTTAAATTTAAAAATTTCACAAATGAATCGATAAGAGTTAGACATTATTTAATAAAATGAAAACAGAAGCAGAAAACCAGACAATGTAGGGACGCATTTGTTAAAAATAAAGACTATGATTTCATAAATTCAATCGAATATTTATTTATTTTTATTATTTAAAATCTCTACATGTGATTCGTCATGAAGTAAACAAATAGGTTAGGTTAGGATGTCTTGTTAAAAATCTTAATACTATTTATTAAAAGACTTTACTGTGAAAATATATTTGAATATATTATAATTAATTGATGAATATTAATTTTTTTTTTTTTTTTTTGAGATTATTTCTTTTAATGACTTAATATTCGTATTAATGACAGCAAACGAAAGCGTCGTTCGTGGTTATTTTAATAAACACATATTAGTATTTAAGAAAATTTTATTAAATACTTATGAAATTTTATTAAATACTAATATAATTTTATTTATATGAAATATAATTTTATTAATATTAACTAAATTTTTTTTCAAGTCCAAATAAACTGTTTTATTACTATTGAATAAAATTCTCTCTCAGTGTAGAACCATATGTTAATGGAGCGAAAAAAAATACATAGCCGTTCCGAATAAATCACTGTAATATATGATTAATTATTAATAATTAATAAATTAGGTATAGAACTCCGTTAACTATAAGGATAAATCATGTATAAAATTTGAATTACTTGAAGTAGCTCGAAAGATACTCTCAAGTTAAGATGAGTCATTTGGTCAAGAGGTAAAGTGTCAGTCTGAAGAGCGCGAGGTGTACGGTTCGAATCCCCGTCGGCACCGATTTTTTTTTTTTTATGGACCTGATCGAGTCAGACATGAACAGATCTGATCAGACCTGAACATGCCTGGCCAGGTCTGATCAGACCCGGTCATTTTTCAGACCTGAAGACTCATGCCTGTTCATGTCTGATCAGATCTGATCATTTTTTCCCGGGTTATCATTATGAAAAAATTATATTGATGTATTTCAAATACTTGAATTTAAAAAAAATTTTAAAGGAATATAAGGTAATTCAATAAGGAACGAATTTTTATAGTTTTAATAATAAATTATTTTATTATAAAAGTCATATTCATAAAATATAGATTGTTTATAACAACCATGTAAAAATAATGGTCTTACAATATTTGAACCGCTTGTTTATATTTGTTTGACAAAATTATTGAATCATTAACCTATTCATCACAAGTATTTAATAAGTATATTTTTTTACATTAAATTTCTGAGTATTAACAATAATGTTTTTTCAACATCACAATGATTTTTTTAATACAAAACTCAGTACAAAGATCACAATCAATAAATATAAAAAAGCTTTCGTTATTAAACATAAATAACAATTAAAATAATTAAAAAAATTAAAGTCATTTAAGGTTTTTCATGAAAATCTATGCCTAAAACAGTCATAAAACTAAAAAAAATTTCTTACAATTATTCACTTATTCATAGGGTTAACATATTTTTTTGACCGGGCTGAATAAATAAACGAAGACATGTCCGGGCTAAAAGAAGTAATACCCGGATGGTTTTCACGAATCAATTTTTGAATCGCCAACTTCTCGTGGCGCAGAATTTTAGTGCCAGCTTCAGCGTTCAAAAGATGGTGCACTATTTTACTCTCGATACCCTGAACAGCACTGTAGAGAGGAGTTCCAAATGTTCCGACTGACATGTCTGTGGCTGCTCCATTAATTAACAGAATTTCCACCATTTCTTTATTCTGTAAATTAACAGCCACATGCAATGCAGTCAACGAAACCACTCCTTCTGCACCAAATATTGAACTTCTTGCAGCATTTCCTTGGATGGTAGAAACGAAATCAATATTCGCGCCGTACTTGATTAACAGCTGCACGATCTTGAAGTTTCCGACCGCAACCGCGAAAGGAAGAGGAGTTCCTCGGTACACTGAAGCTGAGTTAACGTCAGCCCTGCACCGGCAAAGAAGTTCCACGATCTTCTCCTGGTTAAATTCAATGGCCACGTGAAGAGGTGTGTGTCCCCAGGAGGTAATCGCACCGGGCTTCCACTGCTGATTTTTGCATTAATATCAGCTCCACGAGTTAGAAGTAGCATGACTATATCAGCTCTTCCTAAACTACACGCAACATGTAACGGAGTCCATTGTCTTGAGAACTCTCGTGCATCTATCGGGGCCCCTGCTTGGATCAACCGATCAATAATCTGCAGGTTCCAAGTCGCCTTGTATACTGCGACATGGAGAGCGCTTCCATAAGTTTCGAAGCTCTTATGGATATTCGCACCTTTGTTCATCAAGTAATGAAACAATTTTTCATCCGCATTCCAAATTGCGACGTGAAGAAGCGTTGGTTCATACACTGGCAAGTTTTTGCCGCCGATGAGCGTATCAACACAAATTAATCTTCTCTCCAAAAGATACCGTGCAACTCCCAGGTTAATCTGCGTGATGTCCGTAATTGGCAGAGTCAATAAATTTGAATTGTTCTTATCACAAAACATTATGCTAGCACTTTTATTAACTATATAACTTTTTTAAAAATTGTTTTAATTTTAACACAATAAGTACAAAGAAATTCAGAAAATGTGAATAATTCACGTGCTCAACCGACTGTGTTAGAGGTTGCTACTGAACTGACTACCGAGTTAAAATGTATAGTACTTTGGACTCATGTACATTTGCAACTTCAGTAATTATAGTTAATTTTGATATAAGGTAAAAGCCCCAATATATGATCATATATTGGGGCTTTTACCTTAGTACTATAGGTCACTTCCAATTTTTGCCTACCTGAAATCACTTAACTATATTGCTATCTTGCTCGCTCTCAAGGGCGCTACGCCAGTCTGCTGCCCTCACTATAGAAGAATTTCAAACTCGGAAGTTGAGGTAATGCTTGCTGTTTTTACCTAAGACAGCAAAATGCGCCTTAAATTTTATTTCTTGGCCAAATATAATGTGTAAGAGAAAGATAAATATTGAAGAGTTCTTGTAAAGTTACTGTACTTAATATCGTACAATATACGTTGTTACCAAAGCACGTGGGTTTGTGGCACCTCTTCTCCGCCCCCATCTTACGTAGCGCGTGCTCTCCTTCCCCATTCCAGGTATAATAATGCATTTTCAAACAAGATTATTCGAGAATAAACAATATGGACGCCGTACTCACTGTATCATCTCAACTATATCTACGTATTTAATGCTTTTTTTGCAGCTGGGAACGAGATAAAAACATTACTCTTGATCAGATTGTTTGTTCCACAAGTTTCGATATCTTTTGGAAGCCAAAAAACCTTACCGCAGACATGAGACAACTAATTTTTGGGAAGGTTTTGACATGGGATGAAATGAATCACCGTAAAACCATTGAATGATTAAGTCAAAATATCACACCAACTTTGACACCAAACAGTATGGTGTCAATAAAAATTTTTAGAATTATTCTTTTTTAACCTTAGATTTTTCTTTAATTGATTTTTTTTTGTAGAATGGAATTTATTGATTTCATTAATAAATTTTTTAGTAATTTAATTTGGAAATTATTAAGAAATTTTTTTTAGTTTTATGACTGTTTTAGGCATAGATTTTCATGAAAAACCTTAAATGACTTTAATTTTTTTAATTATTTTAATTGTTATTTATGTTTAATAACGAAAGCTTTTTTATATTTATTGATTGTGATCTTTGTACTGAGTTTTGTATTAAAAAAATCATTGTGATGTTGAAAAAACATTATTGTTAATACTCAGAAATTTAATGTAAAAAAATATACTTATTAAATACTTGTGATAAATAGGTTAATGATTCAATAATTTTGTCAAACAAATATAAACAAGCGCTTCAAATATTGTAAGATCATTATTTTTACATGGTTGTTATAAACAATCTATATTTTATGAATATGACTTTTATAATAAAATAATTTATTATTAAAACTATAAAAATTCGTTCCTTATTGAATTACCGTATATTCCTTTAAAATTTTTTTTAAATTCAAGTATTTGAAATACATCAATATAATTTTTTCATAATGATAATACTCAAATTATCAGACATCTGCCAATTTTTTTATTTTTATGACAAAAAATATTTAAAAAAATTTTTTGCGCTTGTAGTTTTTTTTCGAGATTTATTACAAAAATAAAAAAAAATGAAAGATTTCTGTTAATTTTACTATAATTTTTTTAATACATTTGTAAAAGGTAAGTTGATTATTTATAGTTTGATAATTATAATAAGATGATTAAAAATTTAATTTTTTATTTTAATACAGAGAATTTTTATTTATCATTTTTTAATTTTTTGGTAGATTTTTAATTTTTCGCTTAAACCGATTGATGCATCTTTTAAATATGATTAAAAAAAAATTCATTTAGATACAAAAACATCAATGATTTCCAGAAAAAAAACTTTTCAATTTTTTATAAAAAAAAAATTAGTGATTAATTAATTCCTAACTCACTTTTATTTTTTTGGTCAAAGATTAATATGTTTAAATTTTTATACGGTCATATTTTATTGAAAATGTAAGTATATTGAACGATCAATAATAAAACATAAATTGTTATTAATTAACAGTTTAGTAGTAGCTACGTATAAAATTCTAGTCGGGGTAATGATTGCTGTTTTTACCTAAAACATTAAAATATAATATGTAAGAGAGAGATAAATATTGAAAAATATTGAAGAGTTCTTGTAAAGTTACTGTGCTTAATATCGTACAATATACGTTGTTGCCAAAGCACGTGGAATTGTGGCACCTCTTCTCCGCCCCCTTCTTACGTAGCGCGTGCTCTCCTTCCCCATTCCAGGTATAATAATGCATTTTCAAACAAGATTATTCGAGAATAAACAATATGGACGCCGTACTCACTGTATAATCTCAACTATATCTACGTATTTAATGCTTTTTTTGCAGCTGGGAACGAGATAAAAACATTACTCTTGATCAGATTGTTTGTTCCACAAGTTTCGATATCTTTTGGAAGCCAAAAAACCTTACCGCAGACATGGGACAACTAATTTTTGGGAAGGTTTTGACATGGGATGAAATGAATCACCGTAAAACCATTGAATGATTAAGTCAAAATATCACACCAACTTTGACACCAAACAGTATGGTGTCAAAAAAAACTTAGAATTATTCTTTTTTAACCTTAGATTTTTCTTTAATTGATTTTTTTTTGTAGAATGGAATTTATTGATTTCATTAATAAATTTTTTAGTAATTTAATTTGGAAATTATTAAGACATGAAGCTCCACTATTTTTCGGCCAGAATAAATAAAAAAATACGGTTATTGACAACTGTTTTTTTATTATTTTTATAAAATTGTATATTTCTATTTTTTTTACAGTTTAAAAATTTTACAAATACATATTTATTTTAATTGTTATTGAGATTTTTCAGGGACAGAATACTATTCTATTTTTTTCTTCCAAGATCATGAAAAATTCGATAAATTAAAAAAAATTTTTTCACAGTATTAAATTTATGATTTAAAAATTTTTTATGAACTTTTGGACTCATTTTAATACCGCTATGTAACACCGCCCGGGAAAAAATGATCAGGACTGATCAGACCTGTTCATATCTGATCAGGCCTGAAATTAGACCTGAGCAGACCTGTTCATATCTGATCAGGCCTGAAATTAGACCTGAGCAGGCCTGTTCATGTATGATCAGGCCTGAAATTATACCTGATCAGACCTGTTCATGCCTGTTCATGTCTGAAGCATTAAATACGCTCAGACCTGATCAGACCTGTTCATGCCTGCTCATGCCTGTTCATGTCTGAAGCATTAAATACGCTCAGACCTGATCAGACCTGTTCATGCCTGCTCATGTCTGAAGCGTTAAATACGTTCAGATCTGATCAGACCTGTTCATGCCTGCTCATGTCTGTTCATGTCTGAAGCCTTAAATACGCTCAGACCTGATCAGACCTGTCCATGTCTGATATCTAGCCAACACTGAGAGACAATTTTATTTAATAGTAATGAGGAAATTTTATTACTATTTAATAAAACGTTTATTGGCTAATCCCAAATAAAAATTTATTAAATATTAATTAAATTTCCTTAAATACTAATAAAAATTTTATTAAATACTAATAAATGTTTCTTAGTATGTAATGAATATTTATCTACATGTAATATAAAAGAAAATTCATTAATCAACTAACTAACAAGTATTGATCAGTAATTAATTGAATAAATAATTAAGTAAGAGTTGAATTTTGTCGGAACTATATTTTGAAATACAAAGTCTACAACTGTTGTTATCCGAGTGGATGTTAATTTTATGCACTTAAATTTAAAAATTTCACAAATGAATCGATAAGAGTTAGACATTATTTAATAAAATGAAAACAGAAGCAGAAAACCAGACAATGTAGGGACGCATTTGTTAAAAATAAAGACTATGATTTCATAAATTCAATCGAATATTTATTTATTTTTATTATTTAAAATCTCTACATGTGATTCGTCATGAAGTAAACAAATAGGTTAGAGTTAGGATGTCTTGTTAAAAAATCTTAATACTATTTATTAAAAAGACTTTACTGTGAAAATATATTTGAATATATTATAATTAATTGATGAATATTAATTTTTTTTTTGAGATTATTTCTTTTAATGACTTAATATTCGTATTAATGACAGCAAACGAAAGCGTCGTTCGTTGGTTATTTTAATAAACACATATTAGTATTTAAGAAAATTTTATTAAATACTTATGAAATTTTATTAAATACTAATATAATTTTATTTATATGAAATATAATTCTTTATTAATATTAACTAAATTTTTTTTAAAGTCCAAATAAACTGTTTTATTACTATTGAATAAAATTCTCTCTCAGTGTAGAACCATATGTTAATGGAGCGAAAAAAAATACATAGCCGTTCCGAATAAATCACTGTAATATATGATTAATTATTAATAATTAATAAATTAGGTATAGAACTCCGTTAACTATAAGGATAAATCATGTATAAAATTTGAATTACTTGAAGTAGCTCGAAAGATACTCTCAAGTTAAGATGAGTCATTTGGTCAAGAGGTAAAGTGTCAGTCTGAAGAGCGCGAGGTGTACGGTTCGAATCCCCGTCGGCACCGATTTTTTTTTTTTTATGGACCTGATCGAGTCAGACATGAACAGATCTGATCAGACCTGAACATGCCTGGCCAGGTCTGATCAGACCCGGTCATTTTTCAGACCTGAAGACTCATGCCTGTTCATGTCTGATCAGATCTGATCATTTTTTCCCGGGCGGTGTAGCGACGCTCTTTTGCGGTGTTAAAAATCCGGTGTTAAACTGGTGTAATACCGGTGTAACAGTAGAATAATTTTCCACCGTATCGGAGTATGAATATTACATGATCCATAAAACACAATTAATTAATATTCAATATTTATCAAAATGAGACAAGTAACATTTATTTAAGAATTTTAAATTTATAAAATTACGCAGAAATCGATTTAATGAATGTTATACAACAAGTTAAATAGTATTTACAATATTAAATGTTTAGGAACAATATAATAATTATTTTTATCGTAACCATGATGTTTCTCATAATATAATCAGTGCAGCCAGGTTGCGGGATTTTTTACTACTACCCAAGCACTAAACGCACGCTAAAAATCCCGCGATCTGGCAGCAGTGAATATAATGGATGTTTTAAACATGAAAAATCTACAGCTGTGCAAAAATAAATTATCTATATGAAAATAATTTAAAAAAACGTTCAAAATTGTCGTAAAATTGTTCTAAAAATGTTTCAAATTTGTTGTAAAATCACTCTAAAACTGTCCAAAAAATGTTCCAAAATTGTCTCAAAAATATCCGAAAAATGTCTCAAAAGTATTCAAAATTTGTTCTCAAATAGTTAAAAAAATGTTTTAAGATTATTCAAAAAAGGTTCCACATAAGATTTAAGGACAAAATTTTAACTAAATTGCTTCAAATAAATTGCATTGATTCTAAAATTATCTTAGAAGTATTCCGAAAATCTTAAAAAAAATATTTAAAAGTTATGAAATAATTACTAAAATCCACTATTTTAGAGTTTCTGATTATCTATATGATGTCCTAAAATTGTCCTTTAATAATGGTGTTAAAGTAACACGGATCGAAAATTTACACCGGGAGAATTTCACACCATTATTTCACACTACACGGCCATGTAAAGTGCTCTGGGTCCATTTTTACATCGAAATTTTTTACAGTGTATTTATTTTAATCAAAAATTTTTATCTACTTTATATTTTACTAGCTGTTACCCGCCCGCTCCGCCCGGGAAAAAATGATCAGATCTGATCAGACATGAACAGGCATGAGTCTTCAGGTCTGAAAAATGACCGGGTCTGATCAGACCTGGCCAGGCATGTTCAGGTCTGATCAGATCTGTTCATGTCTGACTCGATCAGGTCCATAAAAAAAAAAAAATCGGTGCCGACGGGGATTCGAACCGTACCCCTCGCGCTCTTCAGACTGACACTTTACCTCTTGACCAAATGATTCATCTTAACTTGAGAGTATCTTTCGAGCTACTTCAAGTAATTCAAATTTTATACATGATTTATCCTTATAGTTAACGGAGTTCTATACCTAATTTATTAATTATTAATAATTAATCATATATTACAGTGATTTATTCGGAACGGCTATGTATTTTTTTTCGCTCCATTAACATATGGTTCTACACTGAGAGAGAATTTTATTCAATAGTAATAAAACAGTTTATTTGGACTTGAAAAAAAATTTAGTTAATATTAATAAAATTATATTTCATATAAATAAAATTATATTAGTATTTAATAAAATTTCATAAGTATTTAATAAAATTTTCTTAAATACTAATATGTGTTTATTAAAATAACCACGAACGACGCTTTCGTTTGCTGTCATTAATACGAATATTAAGTCATTAAAAGAAATAATCTCAAAAAAAATTAATATTCATCAATTCATTATAATATATTCAAAATATATTTTCACAGTAAAGTCTTTTAATAAATAGTATTAAGATTTTTAACAAGACATCCTAACCTAACCTATTTTTTTTCTTCATGACGAATCACATGTAGTGCTTTTAAATAATAAAAATAAATAAATATTCGATTGAATTTATGAAATCATAGTCTTTATTTTTAACAAATGCGTCCCTACATTGTCTGGTTTTCTGCTTCTGTTTTCATTTTATTAAATAATGTCTAACTCTTATCGATTCATTTGTGAAATTTTTAAATTTAAGTGCATAAAAATTAACATCCACTCGGATAACAACAGTTGTAGACTTTGTATTTCAAAATATAGTTCCGACAAAATTCAATTTTACTTAATTATTTATTCAATTAATTACTGATCAATACTTGTTAGTTAGTTGATTAATGAATTTTCTTTATATTACATGTAGATAAATATTCATTACATACTAAGAAACATTTATTAGTATTTAATAAAATTTTTATTAGTATTTAAGGAAATTTAATTAATATTTAATAAGTCTCTCAGTGTTGGCTAGATATCAGACATGGACAGGTCTGATCAGGTCTGAGCGTATTTAAGGCTTCAGACATGAACAGACATGAGCAGGCATGAACAGGTCTGATCAGATCTGAACGTATTTAACGCTACAGACATGAACAGACATGAGCAGGCATGAACAGGTCTGATCAGGTCTGAGCGTATTTAATGCTTCAGACATGAACAGGCATGAACAGGTCTGATCAGGTATAATTTCAGGCCTGATCATACATGAACAGGCCTGCTCAGGTCTAATTTCAGGCCTGATCAGATATGAACAGGTCTGCTCAGGTCTAATTTCAGGCCTGATCAGATATGAACAGGTCTGATCAGTCCTGATCATTTTTTCCCGGGCGCTGAGCACTTCATAGAATTGTATTTTTAGAGATCTAGACTTGAAATTTAATGGGAGTATTGTTTAGATTTGTACAGATTTCAAATTTCATCAGATTGGCCCGTACCTTTTATCCCTGTGATTATTCTAGCTAATATTCCTTGTAAATTTTAATGTGCAATCACTATGACATTCCAGTGGTTTTTTTCCAAAAATGAATAATGACTAAATCGAAGAAAAAAATTTGAAATGATCATTGAAAGTTTCAGTTAAAGTAATTGAGCGTCTCATAAGTGAAATTGAAATTTGGCTAGCTTAAAGCGTGACGAATTTTGCCGTTAATTTAAATTTCCTCCGTGACATCAATTTTTCATAGAAACTTATTTGTACATGTTTTTAACGAATTCTCTTAGAATAAATAGCCAAATTCCTTTTTCACATCTCAAGTGCTTAGAAAATGCATTCATTTCAATCTGTTACGTTCCCGCGATCCGGTAATAAGAGAACAATTCATGGGTTATGTGATCAGCAAAAATAAAATGTACGTAAAATTCTTAGTCCGTTGAGTGAATAGCTACATTTTAAGTTAAATTTTGGAAACCTTACAATGACTTTTTTTGCCGCTGCCAAAGAGACGATTGTTGTGAGAAAATATAATTATTAAAAAAGGAAAATATTTAAATCCGTTGGCCTTGGAGGCCATTCCCGTAAGTTCCTGTTTCTCTTGAGATTCTATCAAATTCTATATCTGTAGGAACTGTATTTGAAAAGTATAAATTTTTTGACAATTATCACTCCCACACTCTTATATGGGAGAGGAATTTCATGAGATCCTATTCGAGAAAATTTCTACATTATAAACAAAAGGTTTCAACAAAACTTCAAGTCCATAGAAACTTTTGTTTTGAAATGAGAGATTTTCATTGTTAACACCCCCGCAATCCCTTGTAGGGTTAGAATTCGAGAAAATCCATTCTTAGCTGAACTTGACATCATACACAAAGATTCTCACCAAATTTAGAGTCTGTAGAAGTTACAGTTTGGAAATTAAAATTTTAGATTTTAGCACCCATCCCCGCAATTCCTATCGGAAATAGTCTTTATTGAAGTTCATTGTGAGATGATCTCTACATGAGAAATAAAAGATTTTTACCAAATTTAGAGTTTTTAGAAGCTATATTTTTGGAAATTAAGATTTTTTATTGTTAACACCCACCCCTGCGATCCTTATTGGAGGTAATTCGTTGTAAAGTCCATTCTTAAATAATTTCTATATTATATGTAGAAGACTCTTACTTAATTTGGGGTCTGTAGGAGCTATAGCTTTGAAAATAAAAATTTTATTTGTTAACAACTACCCCCACAAACCCCTGTGAGGTGAACCATCGTGAAATTCGTTCGTATATTATTTCTACATCTCTTTCAAAAAATTCTTACCCAATTTGGAATATATGGGAGCTGTAGTTTACAAACGGGAATTTTTTATTGTTAACGCCCCCGCAATTCTCTTTGAGGTAGAATATCATAGAATTCGTTCATAAATTATTTTTCCATCACTTACAGAAAGTTCCTACAAAATTTGGAGTCTGTAAGAGCTACAACTTTAAAATTCAAAATTTTCATTGTTTATACCCATCCCCGCAACCCCTATCAGGTGAGATATCGTAAAATTCGTTTATAGATTATTTCTATATCTCTTACAGAAGATTCCTACCAAATTTGGAGTCGATAGAAACTATAGTTTAAGAACGGGAATTTTTCATTGTTAACGCCGTCGCAAACCCCTTTGGGGGAGGAATTTAATAAAATCCATTCTTAGCTGAACTTGACAGGAAAATTATACCGGAAGTTAAATTAACCCGCAATCGCTATTGAAGTTAGAATTTATTGAAATCCTAATTTAGATCACTTCTACATCACACATAGAAGACTCTCACCGAATTTGGAGTCTGTAGGAGCTATAGCTCGGAAATTTAAAATTGTAATTGTTAACACCCACCCCCGAAATCCATATTTGGAGTAGGTTATCATTAAATACGCTCTTAGATCATTTCTACCTCAAATATAGCAGATTCTTACCAAATTTAGAGCCTGTGGGAGCTTTAGCTTAGAAATTTAAAATTTTCATTGTTAGCACCCACCCCCGCAATCCATATTTGGAGGAGGTTGTTATAGAATCCACTATTAGATCATTTCTGGATCACATATAAATGATTCCTACCAAATTTGAAACCTATAGGAGCTATAGTTTAGAAATTTTTTATTTTCATTGTTAACCCCTACCCCGCAATCTTTATTGGGGATGAGTTATCATAAAATCCGCTCATAGATAATTTCTACATCACATATAGGAGATTCCTACTAAATTTGGAGTAGATAGGAGCTATAGTTTAAAAATGGGAATTTTCCATTGTCAACGCCCCCGCAACCCCCCTTGTGGGTGGAATTTCGTAAAATCCGTTCTTAGCTGACCTCTACTCGGCGAAAGGAATATTCCTACAAAATTTCAAATCTCTACGCCTTATGGTTCAAGAGATATCGTGATGAGTCAATATATAGGTGGAAATCTCATATACATATATATAGATTTATTGGCACCAGATGTACAGCTTGTCTAACAAACTCTGATACATCTTTCGCTTAAATCTACTTTTCTTACACTAATTTTATAATTTATTGTTTTATTTTACTATTCCAACTTGATAGTTAATCTATATTTCAATCTATAACGCTAGTAAATACTTTCTTCGACTTTGGGTCGTTTCCTTAGTTTCAGTTTATCGCATATAGCAGATTCTTTTCAAATTTGGAGCTTATAGGAGCTACAGCTCGAAAATTTAAAATTTTCATTGTTAAAACCCACCTCCGCACCCCCCTGTGGGGAGGGATATCGTAAAATTCGTTCATAAATTATTTTTACATTACTTACAGAAAATTCATACAAAATTATGAGTCTGTCGGAGCTGTAGCTCGGAAATTTAAAATTTTCATTGTTAACGCCCACCCCCGCAATCCATATTGGGGGTAGGCTGTCATTAAATCCACTCTTAGATCATTTCTACCTCGCATATAGCAGATACTTATCAAATTTTGAGCCTTTAGGAGCTACAGCTAAAAAATTTAAAATTTTCATTGTTAAGACCCACCCCCGCATTCCTCTGTGGAGTGGGATATCGTAAAATTCGTTCATAAATTATTTTTACATCACCTACACAAAATTCATACAAAATTAGGAGTCTGTAGGAGCTAGAAGTCGGAAATTTTTAATTTTCATTGTTAACGTCCACCTCTGCAATCCATATTGGGAGTAGGTTGTCGTAAAATTCGCTCTTAGATCATTTCTACATCACATATAGGAGATTCCTACCAAATTTGAAGTCGATAGGAGCTATAGGTTAAAAATGGGAATTTTCTATTGTTAACGCCCCCGTAACCCCTCTTGTGGGTGGAATTTCGTAAAATCCGTTCTTAGCTGACCTCTACTCGGCGAAAGGAATATTCCTACCAAATTTCAAGTCGCTACGCCTTATGGTTCCAGAGATATCGTGATGAGTCAATATATAGGTGGGAATCTCTTATATATATATAGATAAGTATTTATTCTTGGTTGTTTAACAGGACGAAATAAAAAATCGTTTCAAGTTTTGATCTATTGCAGCTATTAATTAAATATTTTGACTTTTTTTTTATTTTTATTTTACACCATGCATTTTTTCTAAGGGCATTATTCCCGAACTCTATTCCAGCCTAGTTTCAGAGTTCTAAAAGCTATAGATTGGAATATACATTTTTTTTTTAATTTTTAACGCCCTCGCACAACCCTCTTGGAATTGAATATCATAAAATTAATTCTTGATAAACTCAAACATGCCAAAAAAAATATTTTGGCCAAGTTTTAAAATTCTTAAAGCAATAGATTGGAAAATACAAATTTTTAATATTTTTAACGCCCCCGCACTCCCTCTAGGGGTGAAATATCATAAAATTAGTTGTTAGTGAACTCAAAGATGCTAAAAAAAATTTTTTGGTCAAGTTTCAGAGTTCTAAAAGCTATAGATTGGAAGATAAAAATTTTTTTTTAATTTTCAACGCCCCCGCATTCCCTTCTGGGGTGGAATATCATAAAATTAGTTCTTAGTAAATTCAAACATGCCAAAAAGAATATCCCGACTAAGTTTAATACCTATAAGAGCTGTATTTTTCAAATGTGAATTTTTTTCAATTAACACCCCCGCAACCCCTCTTGGGGGTGGAATTTCGTAAAATCCGTTCTTAGCTGACCTCTACTCGGTGAAAAGAATATTCCTACCAAATTTCAAGTCTTTAGCTCTAATGGTTCCAGAGATATCGTGATGAGTGACTATATAGGTGGAAATCTCTTGTATATATATAGATTATTTTAAACTTTCTAAATTAAATATTAACTTTTTTTTTATTATTTATCTTTAATTATTAAACATAAAAAGTTTAATTATAAAAATTGTGTTACTTAAAATATTATCAACACCGGAAAATTTATAACACCGATTTAACACCGAAAAAAAATATTTACACCGCGACCGGTGTTACTGCTACACCGATTTCGGTGTTGAATTTAACACCGGAATTTTTAACACCGTACACCGCATGGACTCACACCGGTTTTTTTTTACAGTGTAAGAATTATATTGGAAAATGTGGAATTTTTAATTAAACTTACGTAGCTACTACTAAACTGTTAATTGATAACAATTTATGTTTTATTATTGATCGTTCAATATACTTACATTTTTAATAAAATATGACCGTATAAAAATATAAACATATTAATCTTTGACCAAAAAAATAAAAGTGAGTTAGGAATTAATTAATCACTGATTTTTTTTTTATAAAAAATTGAAAAGTTTTTTTTTCTGGAAATCATTGATGTTTTTGTATCTAAATGAATTTTTTTTTTAATCATATTTAAAAGATGCATCAATCGGTTTAAGCGAAAAATTAAAAATCTACCAAAAAATTAAAAAATGATAAATAAAAATTCTCTGTATTGAAATAAAAAATGAAACTTTTAATCATCTTATTATAACTATCAAACTATAAATAATCAACTTACCTTTTACAAATGTATTAAAAAAATTATAGTAAAATTAACAGAAATCTTTCAATTTTTTTTATTTTTGTAATAAATCTCGAAAAAAAACTACAAGCGCAAAAAATTTTTTTAAATATTTTTTGTCATGAAAATAAAAAAATTGGCAGATGTCTGATAATTTGAGTATTATCATTATGAAAAAATTATATTGATGTATTTCAATTACTTGAATTTAAAAAAATTTTTAAAGGAATATAAGGTAATTCAATTAGGAACGAATTTTTATAGTTTTGATAATAAATTATTTTATTATAAAAGTCATATTCATAAAATATAGATTGTTTATAACAACCATGTAAAAATAATGATCTTACAATATTTGAAGCGCTTGTTTATATTTGTTTGACAAAATTATTGAATCATTAACCTATTTATCACAAGTATTTAATAAGTATATTTTTTTACATTAAATTTCTGAGTATTAACAATAATGTTTTTTCAACATCACAATGATTTTTTTAATACAAAACTCAGTACAAAGATCACAATCAATAAATATAAAAAAGCTTTCGTTATTAAACATAAATAACAATTAAAATAATTAAAAAAATTAAAGTCATTTAAGGTTTTTCATGAAAATCTATGTCTAAAACAGTCATAAAACTAAAAAAAATTTCTTACAATTATTCACTTATTCATAGGATTAACATATTTTTTTGACCGGGCTGAATAAATAAACGAAGACATGTCCGGGCTAAAAGAAGTAATACCCGGATGGTTTTCACGAATCAATTTTTGAATCGCCAACTTCTCTTGGCGCAGAATTTTAGTGCCAGCTTCAGCGTTCAAAAGATGGTGCACTATTTTACTCTCGACACCCTGAACAGCACTGTAGAGAGGAGTTCCAAATGTTCCGACTGACATGTCTGTGGCTGCTCCATTAATTAACAGAATTTCCACCATTTCTTTATTCTGTAAATTAACAGCCACATGCAATGCAGTCAACGAAACCACTCCTTCTGCACCAAATATTGAACTTCTTGCAGCATTTCCTTGGATGGTAGAAACGAAATCAATATTCGCGCCGTACTTGATTAACAGCTGCACGATCTTGAAGTTTCCGACCGCAACCGCGAAAGGAAGAGGAGTTCCTCGGTACACTGAAGCTGAGTTAACGTCAGCCCTGCACCGGCAAAGAAGTTCCACGATCTTCTCCTGGTTAAATTCAATGGCCACGTGAAGAGGTGTGTCCCCAGGAGGTAATCGCACCGGGCTTCCACTGCTGATTTTTGCATTAATATCAGCTCCACGAGTTAGAAGTAGCATGACTATATCAGCTCTTCCTAAACTACACGCAACATGTAACGGAGTCCATTGTCTTGAGAACTCTCGTGCATCTATCGGGGCCCCTGCTTGGATCAACCGATCAATAATCTGCAGGTTCCAAGTCGCCTTGTATACTGCGACATGGAGAGCGCTTCCATAAGTTTCGAAGCTCTTATGGATATTCGCACCTTTGTTCATCAAGTAATGAAACAATTTTTCATCCGCATTCCAAATTGCGACGTGAAGAAGCGTTGGTTCATTCACTGGCAAGTTTTTGCCGCCGATGAGCGTATCAACACAAATTAATCTTCTCTCCAAAAGATACCGTGCAACTCCCAGGTTAATCTGCGTGATGTCCGTAATTGGCAGAGTCAATAAATTTAAATTGTTCTTATCACAAAACATTATGCTAGCACTTTTATTAACTATATAACTTTTTTAAAAATTGTTTTAATTTTAACACAATAAGTACAAAGAAATTCAGAAAATGTGAATAATTCACGTGCTCAACCGACTGTGTTAGAGGTTGCTACTGAACTGACTACCGAGTTAAAATGTATAGTACTTTGGACTCATGTACATTTGCAACTTCAGTTATTATAGTTAATTTTGATATAAGGTAAAAGCCCCAATATATGATCATATATTGGGGCTTTTACCTTAGTACTATAGGTCACTTCCAATTTTTGCCTACCTGAAATCACTTAACTATATTGCTATCTTGCTCGCTCTCAAGGGTGCTACGTCAGTCTGCTGCCCTCACTATAGAAGAATTTCAAACTCGGGGGTTGAGGTAATGCTTGCTGTTTTTACCTAAGACAGCAAAATGCGCCTTAAATTTTATTTCTTGGCCAAATATAATGTGTAAGAGAAAGATAAATATTGAAGAGTTCTTGTAAAGTTACTGTACTTAATATCGTACAATATACGTTGTTACCAAAGCACGTGGGTTTGTGGCACCTCTTCTCCGCCCCCATCTTACGTAGCGCGTGCTCTCCTTCCCCATTCCAGGTATAATAATGCATTTTCAAACAAGATTATTCGAGAATAAACAATATGGACGCCGTACTCACTGTATAATCTCAACTATATCTACGTATTTAATGCTTTTTTTGCAGCTGGGAACGAGATAAAAACATTACTCTTGATCAGATTGTTTGTTCCACAAGTTTCGATATCTTTTGGAAGCCAAAAAACCTTACCGCAGACATGAGACAACTAATTTTTGGGAAGGTTTTGACATGGGATGAAATGAATCACCGTAAAACCATTGAATGATTAAGTCAAAATATCACACCAACTTTGACACCAAACAGTATGGTGTCAATAAAAATTTTTAGAATTATTCTTTTTTAACCTTAGATTTTTCTTTAATTGATTTTTTTTTGTAGAATGGAATTTATTGATTTCATTAATAAATTTTTTAGTAATTTAATTTGGAAATTATCAAGACATGAAGCTCCACTATTTTTCGGCCAGAATAAATAAAAAAATACGGTTATTGACAATTGTTTTTTTATTATTTTTATAAAATTGTATATTTCTATTTTTTTTACAGTTTAAAAATTTTACAAATACATATTTATTTTAATTTTTATTGAGATTTTTGAGGGACAGAATACTATTCTATTTTTTTCTTCCAAGATCATGAAAAATTCGATAAATTAAAAAAAAATTTTTCACAGTATTAAATTTAAGATTTAAAAATTTTTTGTGAACTTTTGAAAAATTTTTCAATTATGTTTAGAGTTGATAAAAGTATATAGTTTAATATTTTTAAATTACATTCTATATTATGCATTGAAAATAGAATAAACAAAAAAAAATTAGTCGATATTTTAATTGTTTTAATCTTCAAAATTTCAGGTGCTTATCAACTCTTTTTTTTCATTGCATGCAGCACCTCTAAACTATTGATCAAAGGTCATAATCGATGAATTTTTCAGAAATTCATAAAAAAAATTTTTAAATTAAATTTTAAAAGTTAAAAATTTCTTATGAACTTTTGAAAAATTTTTCAATAATATTTAGAGGTGGTAAAAATATATAGTTCAATATTTTTCTAAATTACATTCTATATTATGCATTGAAAATAGAATAAACAGAAAAACATTAGTCGATACCTCAATGTTCTTAATCCTTAAAATTTCAGGTGCGTATCAACTCTTATTTCTCACTACATAATATTAATCATAATATAAAAATATTCCAAAATTATTGCAGCACCTTAAAATTATTGTTCAAATGCCATAATTGATAAATTTTTCAAAAATTAAAAAAAAAGTTTTTAAATTACATTATGAAAATTTTTTTTTTCTGTAGTTTTTCATAGTTGAGGAAAAAAATAGTATTATATTTTGTCAGTTAATCTCTCTAGAGTTTCGTTAAAATAATATAAATTTTTACTGTCATTAAAAATTTTTTTATTATTATTTCAGTTTGCAAATTCAGGAATTTACAATCAAAATAAATCAAATAAGTTAAATTTAACTAGTTTGTTATTCATAATTTAATTTTTTGATTTTTTATGCCCATCTAAATTGGAGCCCCACATGAAGACAATTACTAATTTTCATCATATAATTAAATCCAAATATTTATAAAAAATCATTGATGAAATTTTGGTACTTCATAAATTATTAAAACTTCATCTGAATGAAAAAAATCATCAACCAAATCTAAAATAATTCCAGTTATTCTTAAGATATTTTGAAAAATTAATTTTATTTTTATAAAATATTTTAACACTACTTAGGTGAAAGTGCGAAATTTTTGCTTAGTCATGATTCTCCTTTTCCTTGCTAACGTGGCTAATAATTTTCTGAAAAATTCACCTTGATGTCGTCAAACCTATAAACGTACTCACACCTGTTTTAGAAAATAATAAGGTAACAAAATATATTAACTTCTCTATGAGCGCCAATGAACGATGAATTGCTACAGTAATAAAATAGCAACATTGCCATCGGCCAAATTTTGTGTTGAAATAACTTTTTAAATATAATCAATTTTATTTTTTGTAGAATTTTATTTAATGTATATAATTAATAAAGATACATACACAAAAAAAAATATCATTTACTGTGAAAAATAAGCATGCTTTTTTTATCAGTTATACTTAATAAGCTGTTAATATTGCGGGTCAGGTAAATAAACTTCCCATGATATTTTCAACCAAATTTTACTCAAGCTGACTCTGAAGATTGTAGCTAAACATCTGTTTGTTTGCTTAATCATTGTTAATTTTTTAGACATGCAAACTTTTATGAATCATTCTGATCTCTATCATGGCTTATCTTTTTCAGATCTTTGAAAGCAACAAAATCTTTAAGATTGTTAAAGCTGGACAGTACTTGATGTATTTTCAGAGTTTCCTTTAATTTCACGTCTCAAATAAATTTAAGTGATCTCATACTCAAGCGCCAAAAAAAAAATGTTGACTTTTTGGAAGATTATATTCAACAAGAAGTCAAAAATTAACAATTGTCAACTTAAATTTATTTATTTATTTGTAAAGAAACGCCTTTATTTATTTATTCATTTATTTATTTGTTAAAGAAATTTAACAAAACATTGCCAAAAAATTTTTTGGCCGTTTGGAATAGCTCTTCGTTACCTGAAAATTTGAAAAATTACCCCTCATTATCTTAATTTACTTTTATTACCTGAAAATGATTTCCCAATTACCTACGAATAGCTTTTAAATTATTGAAATTAGTATGCAAAATGGCCTACTGCGATAAACTTTCTAGCACAATACAATCACCAACTATACCAATACCCAAAAGAGACCACGCTGATGAGAGAAAAAATTTCTTTTGAAAAAAAGAAACATTTTTGTGACAAGAAATTAATTTGTTGGAACTTTTCAATATTTTTATTTCTTAGCTAAAGAAATCAAAATTGTTCTCACAGTAAGCAATTTTATGCAGAAAACTTGAGAATTTTCATCTAAAATTGTTTTTTCTCAAATTTAGAAAATTTTTTTTCAACAAGAAAGTTACTGTGTGAAAATATTTGATTTCTCTAGCTAAGAAATAGAATTTTTAAAAATTTCCAATAAATTAATTTATTGTCCCACAAATGCCCATATTTTTCAAAAGAGATTTTTATCTATCAGTGCAAGGAATAAAAGTTTTCAAAATGATTTTTATTACTTAGATCTGCATAGAAAAAAAAAAAAACTTGAATTAAGTAAATAATTTTCAAGAACATCTTCTTAATTTGAGTGGAAAAATTCTTATACTAAGAAACTTTTCTGTTTAAGTAAATTTTATTTGATTTAAAAATTTTTTTACTTGATTTAAGTTAATTTTTTTTTCAGTGTGATTATGATTGAATTACTCTACTATGATAATTTATTTATTGTTTTTTTTTTTTAAATATATTATTCTTTATTTATTTTTTAATTGTATTTATAAAAAAGAGTTTAAAAAACTCGAACAATAATTCTGTTTTGCCTTTCTATTAAATGAAAACTTTGCATTATAAATCATTCAATCATCGTTTATTGATAATTATCATTAAAAATATATTTATTGCATCGCTACGTCCGTTCTGGCTTTTAGAACGAGTAGAGCTGAGGATGGTGGAAGAGAAAAAACCCCTACGTCGGCTAGTACTTCTTTTGCTGCCTCCTCGTTGTCGCCTTCTAACACTTCCATCAATAACATTACGGATCCAAGGAGCATGTTTAATAACAAACACGATTCTCTCAGGCTGAAATTAAACTTACTCATTAATACGATAATTAAATTTACTTGATTTAATTAATTAAATAAAAATTTTGACTTACAGAGGAAAATAAGATTCTGGTTTATTGGTGTACAGCCCAAACAGTGGAAATAAATTACGCGTTATGTCGTACTTCAATTGAATAGATCCACCAGCGTTGAATTGATTCTCTAAAACAACCCCTTCAAAGAGATACTGGTCAAGTTGCGAAGCTACATTTCTCCAGGCTTGATTAAAAAGCGGTAAAGACAAAACTTCATTCATAACGTGAAGTCTTGAAGCCAATTCTTCAAACATTACGCAACCTCTTGGAGTTACTGATAAAGATGCGACTTCTTTGTCATTTTGCATGGTAAACCATCTAGTGAAAGTACAATTTAATAGTTGTAATACTTCTCTATAAATATATTAAAAAAATAAATTATAAAAATATACTTGTCAGTCCTGTAAGGTCTGCTACGCGCTTTAACTTCCAGCGCAACTGAGTCACTTATTTCTTCTAGCAATTCTTTCTCTAACCTCTTCAGCAAAGCAACTGCGTCATCAAAAACAGTACCACTTTCTTCAGCAGAATCTTCTAGGAAATCTAAACCTAAGTCTGTTGCTTGATCTGCGGCTTCACATTGTTTTTTGAAATAGTGTAGTTGTAAGAAATGCTAGATAACATTTTAGAATTTTTAGTTAATTTTTAAAATCTGATATCTGATTTCTGAGGCCAAAATTTTTGCCGCAATTTTAAAATAAATGGTTTAAATGCGTAATATTATGGCGAAATATTGGCCCTATAAAAAAAATCTATCAAACAAAAGTTGTTCAAGATTTAATTTTATAAAAAAAATGTTAATGATTTTTTTTAAAAAATCAATATTTTCGCTGTAATTCCAAAATTAAAATTCATAATAAAATGTTCAAATTTTCTAATAATTATGAATCTTACTTTTTAAATTACGGTGAAATTATTAACCGAGAAAAAAACATAATGGACATTTTTTTTGTAAAATTAAATTTTGAACAAATTTTGTTTGATAAATTTTTTATAGGACCAACATTTTTGCTAGACTAAAAAAAATTTGAACCATTTATTATGAATTGTCATTTTGAAGCAAAAATCTTAGTGCTACTAATTTCTGATTAATAAGTATTGAATACATACAACGGTAACTCCCCACTCCATTAAAACATTTAGAACATAATTTACAGAGTTAAGTATGCTAGGAATTAAAGAATGAAGTGGATCTTCACAGCTTTGATGAAGTAGTTGTAATAAACGAACTCTCCAGTCGTCAATTAATTCCAATTGTAGCTCCAAAAATTGTAATCTACAAAAAATCATCAATTAAACTACATTTAAATGAATGAACCATCTTATAAATTAAAATTTAATAAATTTACCTGTGTCCGGGTTGAGGTAAATGACTATATCTTTCATTCATTGTCGTCAGTAGTGTTAAAAACGATTCAGCACATTCAGTAACTTTCATGTCTTCGACATTAGCCACAGTAATACGTTCCCATGATGATGGAGCACTCAAAATCGCATCCATTTTCTCAGTAGCATCTAAAAAATTAAAAAAAAAATCATCAACTGCTATCTTTAATAATTGAATGACTAAATTGGAGCTTACATTTCTTTTCCATGTTGATCCACTTGACAAAAGATTGCGCTTGAGTCAAAACAGAAACAGTTGCGGGTTGATTTGGCGGGTAGAAAAGATTTTCTCTTAAGTCACGTTCAAAAGCTAGAGCTTCGTCGACCAAATGAGCAAACAGCGCGTCATCATATTGCACAATAGGAAGATCTGTCTGAAGTTTTTCTACGGCTAATTTTACCAGTGCTCGCATAAATTCAACCTGTAATTTATGTTCAAATGAAAGAATTTAATCTTTTGAATTAATAATATTAAAATTAGCCAACGTTTTTAATTTTTTAATTATTAAATTGGAACAAAAAAATATTTTCTAAAAATTGCACTTAAAGTTTTTCAAGTTTTTTACAAAGGAAAATTTTTTTTCTCATCTTTTTGTAATAATTTTTTCAAAAAAAAAATTATAAAAATTTTTAGATGTCGACTAACTTAATTTTCATATTGAGTTAATAAATTTTGAGATGTACCTTAGCATTTATGTAACTGAATTCACTAGAATTCAATACAGGCTGAACATTTTTCTCAATCCATGACTCGTGGTCTCTTATCCACGAGAGTATTTGCGTAAAATACCACTCAGGTTTATCACGACGATTAGTTTGTTTGTTACCACTAAAATGGTATATAAAACGTTGACGCAATGGATGTACTAGCAAATGTATTGGCAGGCTTACGGGTAAAAAATCAGCCAGTGAATTTGATTTCATTGATGACTTATCAGTTTCTTGTCTATTTAACTAATTAAGGATAATTATTTAAATCTGACTATTTAACAATGTAAAAAAAAAATTTTTTTTTAAAGGATACGGTAACTGTAGCTGTAATAAATATTCCGTGAGAATTTTAAACTTATTCAGTGCATCAGAATTTGGTGATGCCAGTGTAGAAAGATTGTCACCACAGAAAGGCCATTTTAGATTTTTTAAAACATCCATATACTCTCTGAAAAAAATAATTATTGTTCATTTTTATAGATAGTGTTTATTTAAGTATTTATTTTGAAGATATCTTACTTGGAAAATTTATCTTTCAAATGGTTGTGCCAAAAGTGTAGAGTTTCACGGACAAAATTAACAAGATTCTGACAGCTTGACGATTCTAATTGGCAATTTATTTCAACGAGATTTGAAAATGAATTAATCATTGTTTTATCATTCCCAGAAGACATTGCTGATTCAATGTCATTACTAAAAAATAAATAATTAATAAATTGGAGGTAATTATTTACTGATTGACAGCCATAATTTTAATGACACTGAAATTCGTTGACACTAGACAATTTTTTTATTAAATAAATTAGGTCTAGAAAATTATTTTATCAAAATTAATTTAGCATATATTTAATAATTTAAAAAATTTTGAAGCAAATAAATTATAGCAAAAAAAAATTAGAAGAAATTGACATGTCTTAGAAATTAAAAAAAATTGAAAATGCAATTTTTTAAAAATTATTTTTTAGAATCAATTTTTTTATTAAATAAAATTAAAAAATTGTGGAGTGACTGTTAACTTTAATGTCACAATTATTTTTAAAAAATTGCTTTCATAATTTTTTAGAATACATTTTTTTGTTAAATAAAATTAAAAAATTGTGGAGTGACTGTTAACTTTAATGTCATGATTATTTTTAAAAAATTGCTTTCATAATTTTTTAAAGCTTCTAAAGATGAAATTTTTTAAATAAATTTTTTTTAGTATAATTTATTTATTAAAATAATTCTAAAAATTGTCAGATGTCTATCAATTTCATAATCATTAATTTAAAAATAAATTACCTGATGGTGTCGATAGATTTTATTAATGATAAATAAGATAAGCCTCTCTCAAGTTCTTCCAAGTTATTTATAATTGCTTTGATAGATTTTGTTTTATTGTCACGCTGTAATGATTCTGTAATCGACTGCTGCAATTTCTCCGACATCTCGATGGAATTCTCAATATCTGTCTTTATCAATTCGACATTGGCAACAGCTGCTTTTATTTTAGAAGGAGCTTCCGTGGATGCCATTGTCAGCTGATTGAAATAAATAATAAAAATTGATTAATAAAAATATAATAAACATTTTAATTGTAATACTTACTGATTCTTCAATTTGACGTTTCTCCAGCTGTAGCTGTTCATGGAATTGTGCCATTTTATTTAAATTTTTCAAGTCAGTATCTAATAATTCGTTGAATCTATCAATTACTTGCTGTTTTATGTCCATCATTTTAATTTTTTTTATTTTATACTATTAAATAAATAAGTTAATTATTAATAAAAAGTGAATAGAGGTTATTCCATACGCATACATGCGACCTGTCGACATGTATAATATAAACATTGTGACATAGCCTCAATGGACATTAAATGACAGACGACGGACGAAAACCACCACGTGCTGCCATCTAGTAGGCGCCAAATGAACTGAAAAATAAAATGAAGTTTAGGAATTTATGGAGGGAGAGGAATTCTGCATCTTTATTCTCCATATTAGAATTGAAGTAAAATATTTAGTAAATTTTTTTGAAATTATATTTTTTTTTTTTTAATCTTTACTAATAATAACTAATAATTTTTTTTGCGCGAATCTCAATTTCTTTGAGTTGTATTAATCAATATTCCAATCAAAATGGAACAAAGAAGAGAAATTGATAATTATAAAAAATTTAAAAAGTTAAAAGTTCTGGGTAAAAAGAATTACGACGAGGTTTGTGAAGAAATAAAAGCAGGTACACTGTCGAAGAATGTCGTACTGGAAGTTGAGACGGAATATGATTATCTTTTTCGGCAAAATGACTTCAATTCGGTAGAAATATATGATCGACTATTCATAGGTACAGTTACAATGTCAATAATTCATGTTGCAATAGGCCTGAATGATCAAGCAATGATAGATCACTTGTTAGCTTTGAATTGCAATCTCCAGGCGACGACAGGATACGGATATTCAGTATTGCAATTTGCTGTCATGTGTAACATGTTAACGACTGTCGAAAAATTATTAGATACTGGTGTTGATATCAATGATCTAAGAGAGGATCTCCAATCGCTATTAACAATAGCCATCAGTTGGGACAGATATGAAATGGTGGAATTGTTAATCAGACGTGGTGCTCAAGTCAATGTCGATAAATTTTGTAACAATTCACCTTTCTGTTGTGCTGTTATTAAATCTAATGTGAACATAATAGAGCTCCTAATTAGTCATGGTGCTGATGTTAACTTGGCGGGTTCTGGTATGAGATCGCACCGGAGATGCACACCTTTGATGGCTGCTTGTATGTATGACTCATTGGATTCAATAGAGTTCTTGTTGAATCATCCATACATTGACATCCAGGCTGTTGACGAGAGTAATGAAACTTGTCTATTCGCTGCTGCTAGAGAGGACAACTCAGACTGCTTACAATTGATTCTGAGCACAAATATTGATATAAATACTAAAAATATTCATAAAGAGCTGCCGTTAGATGTTGTATTGGATAACAATTATGAGTTCAATGTGTTCAGAAAAATTTCTTGTAATTATTTAATAAAATGTCATATTGTCAAATTGATTGTCGCTGGATTTTATGTCTGTGAAAAAAACAGAGAAGCTGTTAAAGATGAAAAATTTTACAATTTGCGAGCTGTATGTTCTGAAGAAATCCAACTGATGAAGGACACCAAAGAATTGTACACCAACTGGTCCTGCTTCACGATTCTTAGGAGGTCTCAGCATCTTTTGGCTCTCCGCTTCAAACACGTCGAAGTTTCTGTAGATCAAGAAGAAGGGTGGATTGAAAAATTCCCACTCTACGGAGAAATTCTTGCGTTTCATGTAAAAAAGGCTCTGCAGCGGAAGATGATACTTAAACGCACAGACCAAGTGCTATTTGATATTTTCTATAAGATATTGCCGGATACTTTTATTCACAATGTGTACCACTTTTTAAGTAATTATAATCTGTCAAAGTTACTAGAGTGATTGCACTCAGTTGGTCAAAAATTTTTTGATTAAAAAAAATAAATGGATAATTATTTAGTAAGTAGATTTTCATTTGAAAGAAAAACATATTTTGGTAAATGTAAGTTGCATTTTTTCTATTTTTAAAAGTTTTTCGAATTTATTTTGCTATTAATTATTAAGATGTATAATTACTTTACTTTTGATTAGTTACTTCACTTAATGCATCAAGTAAATAAATTACTTAAAATCACTTGATATTGTTAATAGTTTTAGTTGAAAAATATCTTTTAACTATATAACATCAAACATAACACTGTCAGTTTAATAATTAAATAAAAAACAAATATTTTTGAATTGTGTGAAATAAAAAATTTTGATATTATTTTCATGTTATTTATTACAATTATAATAAACAATTGAATTAACTACAAAATATTAATAATTTTATTTATTTTTCTAGAATTACACAGTGAAAGTTATTTAGGAGTTCAATTAATAGTTGGTGAAGTAAGTAAAGCTCCGATGATATTAAAAGTTTATGACGATTCATTAACTGTCCAATTTGAAGTAAATTTTAATTTTTTTTTTTTTTTTTTTTTTTTTTTTAGTTATGTTAACTTAAAAATCGTACACGAAGAAAAAAATTGAAAAATTATGGTTCTTGTAGTTACAAAAAAAAACTCCAATTAAAAAACTGAAAAAATTACAATTTTAATTAACATCTTTATGAAAAAAATCTAAAAAATTTTTTTTCACAATTTTAGATATAATAATGCAGTTTTTAAATGTAATTCTTACAGAATTTACCCAGCTTTTATAAATTTTACTTTAAACTGTCATTTTAAAATTTTTATTTTTTCCTTATAATTTTACAGAGTTAAACGCTCATCATCATAATAATTATAATTAGAATCAAATGATAGATTTTCTTTTCTAATTATTTGTAGGTTCTTAAATAGACGTGAATCCATTAAAGAATTTTTTTTATCGAAATAAATTTAAAATTACATATCACAATAAATTATCAAAATTTTCTTAAAATTCCATAAATTTTTAAAAAGAGTCAATTGAAAAATTTCTCTTATACTAAAAAAAAAGTTTTTCAGATTTTAAAATTTAAAGTTTTATATGAATGCATTATGAATTGTTATTTCGAATTTGCAACAAAAATCTTGGTACAACTAATTTCTGATAAATATAAGTATTGAATACATACAACGGTAACTTTTCACTCTATTAAAATATTTAGAACTTAATTTACAGAGTTAAGTATGCTAGCAATTGAAGAATGAAGTGAATCTCCTCAGTTTTGATGGCGTAGTTGTATTAAATTGTAATCTTCAGCTGTTAATAAAATTATGCTATTTTATTTAAATTTTTCATGTCAGTATCTAATCCCGTGCAAAAAAATTCTGATTCAAAATGAGTTTAAGATTGAAATTCATATTTTGACACAAATATAAATTAGTTTTGAGATCAATCCAAATTTAAAATTGATTTTGATTATGAATACGGCTGCAACGTCACATGGAGAAATTATTTGCATGTTAATAAGACGATAAGTGGTGTCAACAACTTTAAATGAAATGAAAGAAGGATAAATAACAAATTATATCATTACATGAGTTAAGCCTGACTTTAAGATTATGTCCAAAAAATAAAAAAAAGTTGAAATTAGTTTATTATTTAATATTTCCACGTCGTGCATTTAATTTTTTAATGCTCAAAATTACAATACTATGTATCTGCATAACTTTACGTTATTTAGAAGTTGCAAAAAACAAAAAAAATTTTTTTTTTTTAATTAAAAAATTCATATTTTTGAAAAAAAAAAACCGCCGTTCTAAAAATTTCAGGATCTAATCGTTAAAAAACTCGTTAAAAAATATTTAGGATTAATTTTATATATAAAATATTCTTAAGGTAGTACCCTCGCCAAAGTCGTTTTCTTAGGATTTTTTTTTAATTTTGGTAGATTAATGTTCATATAATTCTGCGTCGATTGGCGCAATTTGAGAATTTTTTACCATCTAGTTTCCGAGATATATAATTTTAAAGTTTGAGTTTTGAACGCTCTTATACATTACGGTATACGGGATATCGAAAAATTTACCTACAAACATTTTTATATCTTAGAAACTTTTCTTAGGATCTTTTTAAAAAACTAGAGTAACGTTAACTAACAACTAAACAATTAAAAAAAAAAAAATTCATTGATAATTACCACACAGTTTCAGAGATATTTATTAAGTTAATAAGTAATGAAAAATTTACCAGACTTTAACTGAGGAGGGGATACGTTAATAAAGCTGTGGCAACAGCGCAAGTTTTGTTAGCCGCGAAAGTATGAGACGCGCATGCGCCGACAAATTTGAAAAGTTTAATTTACGTTAGGTGTAATATTATAGTTATTAATTTTATTTATTTAAAAAAAAAACTATGATTATTTTATGAAAATAAGTATTTTTTTATGATACTAAAGTTAGCCAACATTTTTAATTTTTTGACTTTTTTTTAATAATTAAATTAGAAAAAAAAAAATTTTTTTTATATTGCATTTACAGTTTTTGAAGTTTTTTTCAAGTGAAATTTCTTTTTATTTTTTGTAATCATTTTTCAATAAAAAAATTCTAAAAATTTTTAAATGTCGGCTGAATTAATTTTAATTTTTTTTATATTTATTAAAAATTCAAAAAGTTAACAATTTTAATATAATAATATATATTAATCTTTCAATGTATGTAAATAAATAAATAAACGCATATATCAAAACAGAGGTAAGTCTACAGCCAGTCCAAAACACTACAGTATAACCACTATAAAATATCTTAACGCTCACGCAGTGTTGCCAGACTTTTCAAACGACCAGTATCTCCTTCGTGATTGGCTGAAATAAGTACATAAACAGCAAAAAGTTTTAGGCTTGTCAATAATGGCTATCTGGTATGTGTACCGTACACTCTGGCATAAACTTTTGACGACGGAAATCGCGAGGGTAATACCTTAAGTCTTTATTAAAATTTTGAAGCAGGATCGAAAGTTCTACAGACGTGCTAATTTCTACACAGTAAAAAATTTTGCGTCATTGCGTCAAAAAATTTTGTGTTAAATATTTAACACAAAATTTTTTGACGCAATGACGCAAAATTTTTTACTGTGTATATACAAATCAATTTTAAATGTGGATTGATCTCAAAACTAATTTATATTTGTGTCAAAATATGAATTTCAATCTTAAACTCATTTTGAATCAGAATTTTTTTGCACGGAATGATTCGTTGAATCTATCTACTACTTGCTGTTTTATATTCATCATTTAAATTTTTTTATTTCATACTATTAAATAAATAAGTTAAATTATATTAATAAAAAGCAAATGGAGGTTATTCCATATGCATACATGCGACCTGTCGACATGTAAAATATAAACATTGTGACATAGCCTCAAAGACATTAAATGACAGACGACGGACGAAAAGCACCACGTGCTGTCATCTAGTAGGCGTCAAATAAACTGAAAAATGAAACAAAGTTTAGGAATTTATGGAGGGAGAGAAACTCCGCATCTTTATTCTTCATATTAGAATTGAAGTAAAATGTTATTTAGTAAACCTTATAATAAACTTTTATTAAATTATAATTTTTTTTTTATCTTTACTAATAATAACTAACAATTTTTTGTGCGCGAATCTCATCTTCTTTGAGTTGTATTAATCAATATTCCAATCAAAATGGAAGAAATTGATAATTATAAAGAATTTAAAAAGTTAAAAATTCTGGGTGAAAAGAATTACGACGAGGTTTGTGAAGAAATAAAAGCAGGTGGATTGTCGAAGGATGTCGTACTGAAAATTGGAGTGCAATATAAATATCTTTTTAGCCAATATCACTTCAATTCGGTAGACATACGTGATTGCCTATTCCCACGTACAGTTGCAATGTCAATAATTCATGTTGCAATAGCCCTGAATGATCAAGCAATGATAGATCACTTGTTAGCTTTGAATTGCAATCTCCAGGCGACGACAGGATACGGATATTCAGTATTGCAATTTGCTGTCATGTGTAACAAGTTGACAACTGTCCAGAAATTATTAGCTACTGGTATTGATACCAATAATCTAGGAGAAGATCTCCAATTGCTATTAGTAACAGCCGTCGATTCTAACAATTTGGAAATGGTGGAATTGTTAATCAGTCGCGGTGCTCAAGTCAATGTCGGTAAATTTTGTCACATTAACGAGTCACCTTTCGGTTGTGCTGTCGCTGAATCTAATGTGAAGATGATGGAGCTCCTAATTAGTCATGGTGCTGATGTTAATTTAATGATGTCTGGTATAACCTTAGCCCGGACAGGCACACCTTTGATGGCTGCTTGTTTTTTCAGAGATACAATGGATTCAGTAGAGTTATTGTTGAATCATCCATATATTGACATCCAGGCTGTTGACAACTTTGCTGAAAGTTGTGTATTTGTTGCTGCTAGAAACGACCACTCAGACCAGCTACAGTTAATTCTAAACACAAACATTGATATAAATACTAAAAATATTGGTGACGAGCTGCCGTTAGATATTGTATCGAATGACAATAATTATTTAATAAAACATCATATTGTCAAATTGATTGTCGCTGGATTTTATGTCTGTAAAGAAAACAGAGTAGCTGTCAGAGATAAAAAATTTGACTATTTGCGAGCTGAATGTTCTGAAGAAATCCAACTGATGAAGAACACCGAAGAATTGTACACCAACTGGTCTTGCTTTACGATTCTTAGGAGGTCTCAGCATTTTTTGGCTCTCCGCTTCAAACACGTCGAAGTTTCTGTTGATCAAGAAGAAGGGTGGATTGAAAAATTCCCACTCTACGGAAAAATTCTTGCGTTTCACTTTAAAAAAGCTCTGCAGCGGAAGATGATACTTAAACGCACAGACCAAGTGCTATTCGATATTTTATATAAAATTTTGCCGGACACTATTATTAACAATGTGTACCACTTTTTGAATAATTATGATCTGTCAAAGTTACTAGAGTGATGGCATTCAGTTGGTCAAAAATTTTTTGATTGAAAAAAATGAATGAATAATTATTTAGTAAGTAGATTTTTATATGAAAGATAAAGATATTTTGGTAAATGTAAGTTGCATTTTTTTTATTTTTAAAAGTGTCCTGAATTTATTATAAATTATTTTGCTTTTAATTATTAAGATATATAATTACTTTAATTTTAATTAGTTACTTCACTTACTCTAAAAGTGCTGCATCAAGTAAATAAATCACTTAAAATCACTTGATATTATTAATAGTTTTAATTAAAAAATATCTTTAAACTATAACATCAAACATAACACTGTCAGTTTAATTATTAAATAAAAAACAAATATTTTTGTATTGTGTGAAATAAAAAATTTTTTTATTAGAAGAAGAAGAATTGCTTTTTACTTGTACACCTTTCTTGGTTTTTACAAGGCTGATCTCCCCTCTTTCTTCTAGCATTTACGCTTTCTTTACTCTTCTTCTATATTGGACCTCAGCAAGTCCCACCCAACAACACTTCCTTTGCTTTATATTGCGGCTGTGGACCGACTTGTGCTTTCTGTACCGTATTCACCCTGAACCTCACCTTCTCAGGCTGTTGGAACAGAATCATGGGGAAACCACAAAGAAAACCCATGATCGAACCTAGGTCCCACTCTTTCGAAAAGCGGGCACTGAGCCGACTAGGCTATTGCCAGCCTTAAAATTTTTGTTATTATTTTCATGTTATTTATTACAATTATGATAGACAAATGAATTAACTACAAAATATTAATAATTTTATTTATTTTTCTAGAATTACACAGTGAAGGTTATTTAGGAGATAAATTAATAGTTAGTGAACTGTCCAATTTGAAGTAACTTCGTTTTTTTTTTCTTAGTTATGTTCACTTGAAAATAGTATACGGAAAAAAAAATTGAAAAATTATAGTTTTTGCAATAACAAAAGAAACTTCATCAGTTTTTAAATGTAATTCTTACAGAATTTAACCAGCTTTTACAAATTGTCCTTTAAACTATCATTTTTTAATTTTTATTTTTTCCGTGTAATTTTACAAAGTTAAGGGCTCATTATAATTATAATTGGAATCAAATGATAGATTTTCTTTTCTAATTCTTTGAAGGTTCTTAATATAAATAACCATGAATCCATTAAAGAATTTTTTATCGAAATAAATTGAAAATTACATATCACCATAAATGATCAAAATTCTCTTAAAAATCCATAAATTTTTTTAAGAGGAGTCAATTGAAAAATTTCTCTCATACTAAAAAAAAAAAATTTTCAGATTTAAAAATTTAAAGTTTCATATGAATTCAGTATGAATTGTTATTTTGAATTTTCAAAAAAAATCTTGGTGCTACTAATTTCTGATAAATATAATGTAAATATTGAATACATACAACGGTAATTCCCCACTCAATTAAAACATTTAGAACTTAATTTACAGAGTTAAGTATGCTAGGAATTAAAGAATGAAGTAAATCTTCACAGGTTTGATTTAGTTTGGAGTAGTTATAATAAACGAACTCTCCAGTCGTCAATTAATTCTGATTGTAGCTCCAAAAATTTTAATCTGGAGCTATTCATGAAATTATGTTGATTTATTTAAATTTTTCAAGACAGTACCTAATAATTCTCTGAATCTATCAATTACTTTTTGTTTTATATCCATCATTTTAATTTTTTTATTTTATATTATTAAATAAATAAGTTAATTATTAATAAAAAGTGAATAGAGGTTATTCCATATGCATACTTGCGACCTGTCGACATGTAAAATATAAACATCGTGACATTGCCTCATTCGACATTAAATGACAGACGTCGGACGAAAAGCACCACGTGCTGCTATCTAGTAAGCGTCAAATGAACTGAAAAACAAAACAAACTTTTGTGAAAAAACAATATAAGAGAGGAATTTTGCAACATTATCTTCCATATTAGAATTGAAACAAAATATTTATTTAAGTAAATAATTATAATAAACTTTTATGAAATTATAATTTTTTTTTATCTTTACTAATAATGACTTACAATTTTTTGTGCGCGAATCTCAACTTCTTCGAGTTGTATTAATCAATCTAATTAAAATGGGAAACAGAAGAGAAATTGATAATTATAAAGAATTTAAAAAGTTAAAAATTTTTGGTGAAAAAAATTATGACGAGGTTTGTGAAGAAATAAAAGCAGGCAGACTGTCGAAGGACGTCGTACTGGAAATTGGAGTGGAATATAATTACCTTTTTTGGCAAAATGACTTCAATTCAGTAAAAATACATGATCAACCATTCAGAGGTATAGTTGCAATGTCAATAATTCATATTGCAATAGGCCTGAATGATCAAGCAATGATCGATCACTTGTTAGCTTTGAAATGCGATCTCCAGGCTACGACAGGATACGGAAATTCAGTATTGGAATTTGCTGTCAAGTGTAACAAGTTGAAGACTGTCCAGAAATTATTAGATACTGGTGTTGATATCAATGATCTAGGAGAGGATCACCAATCGCTATTAACAATAGCCGTCAGTTTCAACAGATATGAAATGGTGGAATTGTTACTCAGTCGTGGTGCTCAAGTCAATGACTATAAATTTGGTAACTTTAACATGTCACCTTTCGGTTGTGCTGTCGAAAAATCTAATTTGAGCATAATGGAGCTCTTGATTAGCCATGGTGCTGATGTTAACTTAATGATGTCTGGTATGACCTCACTCCGGAAATGCACACCTTTGATGGTTGCTTGTACTTTGAAAGATTCAATGGATTTAATAGAGTTATTGTTGGATCATCCATACATTGACATCCAGGCTTTTAACGAAATTAATGAAACATGTGTATTCTCTGCTGCTAGAACGGACCCCTCAGGCTACTTACAGTTGATTCTAAACACAAATATTGATATAAATACTAAAAATATTTATAACAAGCTGCCGGTAAATGTTATATTGGGTCACAATTTTGAGTTCGATATGTTTGGAAGAATTTTTCTTAAATATTCAATAAAACGTCATATTGTCAAATTGATTGTCGCTGGATTTTATGTCTGTGAAGAAAACAGAGAAGCTGTTGAAGATGAAAAATTTGACAATTTGCGAGCTGAATGTTCTGAAGAAATCCAACTGATGAAGAACACCAAAGAATTGTCCACCAACTGGTCCTACTTCACGATTCTTAGGAGTTCTCAGCACACTTTGGCTCTCCGCTTCAAACACGTCGAAGTTTCTGTTGATCAAGTAAAAGGGTGGATTGAAAAATTCCCACTCTACGGAGAAATTCTTGCGTTTCACGTAAAAAAGGCTCTGCAGCGGAAGATGATACTTGAACGCACAGACCAAGTGCTATTTGGTATTTTCAATGGGATATTGCCGTCTAATTTTATTCTCGATGTTTGCTACTTTTTGAGTAATTATAATCTGTCAATGTTACTAATGTGATTACACTCAGTTGGTCAAAAATTTTTTAATTGAAAAAAATAAATGAATAATTATTCAGTAAGTAGATTGTTATATGAAAGAAAAAGATATTATGGTGAATGTAAGTTGCATTTATTTTTATTTTTAAAAGTTTCTTGAATTTACTATAATTTATTTTGTTGTTAATTATTAAGATATATAATTACTTTACTTTTAATTAATTACTTCACTTACTTTAAAAATGCATTAAGTAAATGAATTACTTAAAATCACTTTATATTGTTAATAGTTTTAGTTGAAAAATATCTTTAAACTATAACATTAAACATAACACTGTCAGTTTAATTATTAAATAGAAAACAAATTTTTTTTTGAATTGTGTGAAATAAAAAATTTTGATATTATTTTAATGTTATTTATTACAATTATAATAGACAAATTTATTAACTACAAAATATTAATAATTTTATTATTTATATTTCTAGAATTACACAGTGAAAGTTATTTAGAAGATAAATTAATAGTTGGTGAAGTAAGTAAAGCTCCGATAATATTAAAAATTAATGAAGATTCATTAACTGTCCAATTTGAAGTAACTTTTTTTTTATCCTTACTTAAAAATAGTACACGGAAAAAAAATTGAAAAATTATAGTTTTTGTAATAACAAAAAAAACTTCAAGCTAAAAACTGAAAAAATTTCAAATAACATTTTTATTAAATAAAATCCAAAAATTTTTTTTTCACAATTTTATATATAATTGTACAGTTTTTAAATGTATTTCTTACAAAATTTATCCAGCTTTTACAAATTGTCCTTTAAACTATCATTTTTAAATTTTTATTTTTTCCGTGTAATTTAACAAAATTAAACGTTCATTATAATTATAATTGGAATCAAATGATAGATTTTCTGTTCTAATTCTTTGAAGGTTCTTAAATAGACGTGAATCTACTAAAAAAATTTTTTTATCGAAATAAATTTAAAATTATTTATCACAATAAATTATCAAAATTCCATAAATTTTTTGTTAAAATGAGTCAATTGAAAAATTTCTCTCATATTTAAAAAAATATTTTTCAATCTTTAAAATTCGAAGTTTAAAAAATTAAAAGATCATAATTTTACAATTAGATAAAAATTACGTGCCTAATGTTTAATTTTAAGAAATGTAATTTTTCAAAACTTAAGAGGTCGCTAATTTTCTATTTCAACAATCGTTTATGTTTTCAATGGTATCCTGCAATAAATGGCTTAAAATCCTTACAATTAGTGAAATATCGTACTACTAGAAGAAAACATCAGACAAAGATAGTGCAAGCGAGTAGGAGCGAGTAGAAAGGAGAGAGAGCGAGTGAGGCGGACATATATGGTCGGGGGTTCGGAAAGCTCAGATTACGCAGACGGCGCTAACCATTTGGATGATCATGTCTCACTTTATCTCACAGTAGTCTTCTGCAACTTACGCTACACATCTGTTCTTAACAATAATAATAAAAATAACAACAATATAATATATATAAATTTGAAAAAGTATTTAGCCTCCTGCCCCCGCTCTCTTTGGCCATCAATTGCGGCTTTTATTATTATTTTTTATTTCTTATCCATACGTTGTACACATATCAGCTGAACTGTGTACTATATAATACCAGTCACGTCGCTGATGTAGCTAAAAATATAAAGTGTGGATAATACTTCCAAGAGTCAAGAAAAAGAACAAGAAGGCGGGCTTCGTTATTTTAGTTTCTGATTTGATTATTTTTTTTGTAAAATAGCTAAATGTTTTTTTAATATTTATTAATTTTTTCATTTTTAATCCTCAATTTTAAAATTTTATTTTTTGGCCAAAAAAAAATTAATTTTTTAAAATATTAAACTATGATTATGATTTCTGTCATTTTTTTAAACGTTTTAATATTTTTTAAATGAAAAAATAGTGAATGAATGATTTATTGTTTAACAGGACAATATAGTCAGGTATCTCGCGGTCCTGTCCTCGCACTCATAACATCTATTTCCAGAACTTACTGGGATTTAAATTTAGAAGCAACGTTCCATATATTTGCGCGTGCTCTTCTCGTCGCCCACTCGTGTCGGTTTGTGACGATAGTTACACAGAACTTCAACAATTTTGTTGAAAAAAATAAAAAATACCAGTATAATATAATAATAAATACTAAAAAATTACGTTCCCTCGGGTGGTCACGATTTTTCAGGAATTTTTAGTAGATTTTATAAAAATCTAACTATTGCAGCCGTCCTCATGGCGCAAGTTTTAAAAAATTTAGCCATTTTCTGACTCAGTTTGTCAAACTGAGTCAGAAAATGTAGTTCGTTCAAAAGTTTATATGGGTGATTCTCTGTAAGGACGTCTTAAATCTGTACAAAATTGTCCGACCAAATTATTTTTGATTTTATTAGATAAAAAATTAACAAGGGCTACAAAACTATCAGCTTAATGATAATAAATAAACAGCCAAATTAATTTTTGTTTTTTCGATATTTGTGTGTCTTTTGTCGTATAACATGACAGGGGACTGTTTTTTTTTATCAAATTGAGAAAAATCAAGCAAACTATTTCAATGCATTCAACTTTTCAAGTTCTCAATGAATGTTTACATTAATTAGAATAATATTTAGACTCATGGATCCAATTTTATAAATAAATTATAAATAAAAATAAACAGCGGCATGATGGCCGAGCGGACTAAGTCATTATCCCGTTAGTTCGTTCGTGTATCATGTCGTGAGGCGAGGGTTCGAGCCCCGACGGTTGTTCGAATAGTTCCAACACCAACTGTCGGAGATCGCTCCGGTAGCCGACTGTACTGGCATGGGTTTTCTCTGTGGTTTCCCCATCGCCACTATTCCAACAACCGATAGAAAGGGGTGAGGAATAGGGTAAATACAGTACAGAAAGCACAAGTCGGTCCACAGCCGCATTGAGAATAGAGTTATGTGCGAAAATGATATGCTGATTATAAAAGCGGAGAACATGTTGATAATAAAAAGTGGAGAACATGTTGATTATAAAAAGAGTGGAGAATATGTTGATAATAAAGAGTTGAAAAAAAAAAAAAAAAAAAAAAGACTATATGCGGAGAAGCTGAGACAATTAGCCTTGTAAAAACCAGAAAACGATATACAAGTAAAACTCATAATAATAAATAATATAAATAAAAATAGTTACCATCAGGGGACTGAGTTTTGAAGTGGCCCAGACACATATTTCCAGCACAAACGGAGCTTTGACACTAAATAAAATGGCGATAAAGTGCTAACACCTCTATGGTTATTAACTTAAGGCTAATTAGATCCTTATAAACCTTACAAAAGGTAAAATAACACGCTGGATTTTTTTTTTTTGGCTTTGAACTTCTGGCAGGGGACTAATCTTAAAACGCCTGGAATAAACTTTGTTTTAATGAATTTAATGAATCAAATTAATTTTCGGTACTTTTTATTGAAGAATATTGTTAGTTAACTAATTAATTTTATAAACATAATCGACAAAATGATATATTATGGACGAATAACTTAAAATTTAATCTTAAAGTTTCAATTTTGGGAATGGGACAGCCCAGGGGACTGTCATTTTAGTGGTTTACGAATTTATAGCAAAAAAACCAAAATTTATTTTATTTTAATTTTCAATGCTCCAAATAGAAATGTTTTTTTACTTTCATAAAAAATTTTTTTCAGTAACTAAATAACAATTTTTCCAATAAAAAAATGCCTGGGACAGCGAAAAACATCCTTACAGAGAATCACCCATATATGTATGGATTGATATATATTGATACGATATAATGCGGCTTGTCAGCACAATATACTGAGAAAAAAGTACTACTCTTGAGAAAATTTTCTTGTCACAAGAATATATATTCTTGATAATTTTCAAGAATATATTTTCTTGTCTCAAGAATTGATCGAATTAATCAAAGTATTTTTTGTTTAATTCAAGTGAACCTATTCGTTTGTTAATTTATCAAAATTAATGCCAACATTTTATTATCATGATAGATATTGAAATTCTTTTGTCAAAAAACCAAAATTCACTTTAAACGATTCTTGAGCCAAGAAATTTTTTTCTGGATAAAATGTTTTTTTTTCTCAGTGTAGCGTTTTCAATTTATAACTGATTCTTCTCAAACTTAACATGCTTTATCTATCGATAAATACCAAGGTTAAGTTCGAAGATGAGCTTAATCGTCGAGTAATTTGGAAGTGACAGGATTTTGAAATTTTGAAAATCGTAAAAATTGATGTTTTCACCTTCAACTTGGTATAATTACTGATCTAGACCAGATATCAAAATTCGGTAAGTTGCATCGTAAAGCTCTTTTATTGAGCTTTAATTTTTACTCTTCAGAAGTGGTAATAGCTTCAATATTATTCCTTTTAGAATTCGTTTAAGGGGTTACATGGGTTTCGTCGGGTAAAAAAAGGCCTATTTTCAATATTTTTTTTTCTATGTAAAAAATTATTTATTTAATTCAAATTTTTTTCTGTCTTATAGATACATATTTAAAGAATAACTTCTAAAATTTTCAAAAAAAAAAAAATTAAAACTCCTCCATTGTGACGTCATTTCCGGTGACCCCTCGGAAAAAAGGTGCGTCTGCGTTGTCAGCATAACTCCTGACAAAATCATCTAAAATGAAAAAACAAAAATAAGTTTTTTAGTTAAGACCATAAACTCGTGCTTGAACGAAGGAAAGAAAAAAAAAGTAAAAATTGGAATTTTGGCAGACATTTTTCCAAAAAAATGAAAATTTCGGTCAAATTTGCTTGACATTTTGTTTTTTTTTAAATAGTTGTAATTGAAAAAAAAAAATCCTTCGTCCAAGCACGAGTAAATTGTATCTCGAACACCTGTGTGAAATTTCATCAAGATCGGTTGAGTAGTTTTCGAGAACATTTGACAACCGACATTGAAAACACGGTTCCGAGAAAAACGCGTTTAAAGTTTTGAGTAACAATAAAAGTGGAAAAAAAAATGTTTTTTGTAACTTACAGTGAATCGTCGATTCCTGGGCCATAAAGTAAAGATCCTGCAGCAGTTGCAATGTCCAGGGCATCCTTTTGCTCCTGTCGATGACGGATTCTGGCTTCGCGAGTCTCGCTCGCAGATTTTTTTTCAGCTGCGCATACACGGTTTTCATCCGAAATTCGGGCATATTCGTGGGAGTTTCGGCCTAATTTTAAATCCATACCGTGCATAATCAATAATAAAGCTGATGTTCCTTCATTGAAGATACAAGCAGCGACCAATGCCGCAATATTAACAATCTTTGAACCAGCAGGAAGTATTTTTGGAGTAATTTTCCAGATCAACTGGTTGAAGCTTTCGTTGTTATTTTGTGTGAAACCACCAACACACCGTTCAAGAAGCTCATCCTTACTGAGATCATCATATATTGGTTTCATAGCAATCAAAACTTCATCTGGTAATGGAGTATACTCATGTTTAAATGATGAAAGAGTATTTGTAGCTGATGCTCGTTGCCAAGCGCACCAAGAGTCTGGACCTTTTGGGCAGTTATCGTGCTGAGGTTTTGTATCTGTAGAGCTATAGTGATAATAGGTAGCCCATATAGCCTCTTTCATTTTTTCTACTGATTCACAGTTTCTCCTTATCGCCAAACCATAGTACACAGTTAATTTGTCTATTAGTTTACTGGTCAGTTTACCTTTGCCAGAAAGAATTTTTTGTGTTTTTACCTTTTACTATTTTTTCCTCAGTTGTTTTCTTTACTAACTCACGCAAACGGGTCCCCATTCTTTTTTGCACGTGTCCAACGCATTCTTTTTTAGTGATAACAAAATCGTCACCGTAAGGCTGGGCTTTGAGAAGACCAGAGTAGGTTTTTGAGTCCCCATCTCCTATATAATTTATGAACCTCAGTCCATATTTGACAATCGAGCGTTTAAACATTTCAATAATCGATGAGACTTCCATGTTTCCTGATGCTCCAGTGTGATTGGCGGTGCATTGATTTGTTTCAATGTGTTCTTCTTTCCATTCTTCATATTCTGCAGTATCTAATTTTTTTTTCCAGCTTTCACATAACTTACAATAAGAAGATTTCACCAACACATCCAACACTTTTCCCGAATAATATCCGATTAGTGAACTCACACCATATAGTGATGAGAAACCACCTTTCTTCCAGGTACCGTCACCGGAAACACTCACATCTGTCGTATCTTGTAAATCGTTTTCAATATTTGTAAATTGTTTTTCTTCTTCAGCAGCAGATGAGAATAGAGTCTGAGTAACTGTCTCAATACACTCATGTATTTTATCAATATAAAAATCGTATGTAGACTGGTTTAAAAATGAACTGCTTATGTCCATCAAACCGCAGAATTTCTTGCATCCGGCGAGCCCTAAGCCCAATATTCTCATAACAAAAATGAACCGGCGATTTAGTTCATACATTCTTCCGATTTTTTGACAAGATAAAATATATTTTGGATCACATCGTTCACATTCTACTACGATTTTATATCCCAGACCAAATTTCGAACATTGCTTAAATTGTACTTTACCATTACACAATTGATCTTTATCTTCATCGTCAATAATGTTAGAACACCGCACAAACGATGAGAGAGTTGAGAAAACCAAGGCAAAATCTATGATTGAATATTGGAGTGTATCCTCTTCTGGCACGTGCTCTTTATCATCACCTTTTAATTTTTTTGCTGAGGTGCTCGTGAAGGAACTATCATCAGTTTCCGGATCTTTAGGATTAAAGGACTGTCTCCTTTTTCTCGGTCTATCTTTTCTACGAGCTCCAACGGTTAACTGTTTTCTTGAAATTTTATGCATTGTTTATCAACTTCATAAATGACACTAGATAACCACAAATAATACCACGTTTTTAATAAATTATATGATAGAAACTTGAGATAACCTCAAATGAACCTCGTGCTTCAAGAAGTAATCACCAAATAAAATATTTCAAACTAGTTTTCCTTAGGAAGTGAAAGTAATATACAACAATGACAGACAAACAATAGACGAGCAGCTGCTCACTATACCTGAGGCGCGCTGACCCTTCTATACCTGACTTGGAGCGCACACCTTCCTAAGGTTGTATCTCCAAAACTATTATTCGGATCGACTTGAAAATTTAGGACAATATTCTTGAGATGTTGTAGAAATCAATGAGCCAAAAAAAAAAAATCGATTTTTTGAACCCACGAAACCCATGTAACCCCTTAATGAAACAGTTTTACTGTTGCAGCCATTTTAGAATTATTGTCTGTATCATAGCATAATCATGATGTAGATTCAATAATTACGATATTAATCAATCTTTCGTGTAGTGTTCGGGTAGGTCGTCAGTAAATTAGTCACAAATTAGTTCTAAATATTGTTTTCTTCAATTAGAATTTTATCCGGTTTAAAAATTCTGATTAATTTGGAAACTGATGTTCCTAAGTAGTTACTTAAAATTTGGACATTGATAATACAAATCTTATAATCTTTGAAATTGTTTTATAAATATTTGAGAAACTTCTTCTTTACAAGATAATTTTTTTAACAAAATTAGTTCTAAATAGTTTTAAATTTATTATTGAATTTTGTTTTTAATCGATGAATTAAATTATACATTATTAATAATAACATTATTTTATTAAAAATAAATTTTGGAATGGCCTTTTTTATTTTGAAACTTAAACTCTGTTAAATATTGAAGATGCGAAAAAATTACAAGAGGTCATTTTAGTAGAAATTAAAATTTTCTGTTCAAAATGTCTTATAAATTTTTTCGTATCTCTTGTGGTTTAGACAGAATTCGCCAAATTTAATAATAAAGTCCAATTGACCATGTGAAATTTTTTAGCAGCCAAAAATTCTTTGGTGTAATATTTTTTTCCAAGCAAAACAACAAATTAGTCATGCAAAAATATTCAGCTGGAGGAGAAATAATGGATGGCTGGATGTTAATTTATATATTTATGTATATATATTTATCTGTTTGTTGTTTGGCTGCAAAAGTATGCGAAACTATTTTCGAATAAATTTATTCGGTTATCAATCCAAGTGTGACATAGCTGGGCAAATGTATTCAGAACTCGGTCGTTCATCATACGACGTACGACATGTTGTTGGATAAGTAGCGCTTGATCCACCCTCTTGGCCCACTAAATTTTATTCAAAGTTACAAGATCACGCGATGTGTTGATACAAATAATAATCAGTTAGTCAGTTAGATTGCTTACATCTCGACTTTTAGAACTGTTAGCCAAAAGAAAAACAGGAATATTAATATGTCTATTCTACTTAATTCATTTATGACATAGATTATTTTTGTTGTAATAATTCACAATTGGGAAAATTCCTTTCAGTATTAAGAAATTTTTATTTTGATTCGCTCAAATTTTTTATAACATTTAGAATTTTAAAAATCTAATTGACGGTAGCTGAGAAAAGTAATACATAGTATATTATGCGTAAAATAGAGCTTAAAATTTAACAGACGGCGTAAAATGTAAAATACACAAGCCTTAAATTTAACTAGAACTATAAATTAGCACAGAGACCAGTAAAAGCTTAAAACTTAATAGTAAACTTTAAATTAGAATAAATTTTCTTTTTAAATTTAGTCATTTTTAATGGAACGTATTTAAATGTAAATTTTATTGCTTAATTTTCTACGCAAAATTTTATTTTTTAATATTTAGATCTATAATAATACATTGACAATATGTTGATAGTTGAAAATGTTTAACTATTTTTTATACTTATTTAATAAATATTAGTAACTTGCAGTAACTATTTGACTGTCAAGAATGACAAATTGTAAATAAAACAAAATTTGGCTCAATATTTTTTTGATATTTTTAATAACAATATAAATAATTTAAGATTTTTTAAATAAATTAAAACTGCTCCAAAAATTTGATATCAAAAATTTACTATCATCAATAAATGTATAAAATTGCAAAAAGGAACTAATTTAGGTCCAAGTCTTTCTGATGATACCAAATTTAACTATAAAAATCCTTTTAAAATAAAAATATCCCAGTTACAAAATTTTTTTTATTTTCTTAATTATTTAGATCATAACTTTAATATTGCCAAAAAATATTTCAGGTTTCGACTTTTCTGTGGGTACTAACTTTCAGTATAGAAATCCATTTTATAATAAAAATATGCTCGTTACAAAATTTTCCTTATGTTATTAATTATATAAATTAATATTTGAGATATAACAAATTTTATCTAGCGCGAAATCTAGATGATTTATAACTACTCTTAATACTTATCATAATAAATTAACCACCGCTGAAAACCATGTGAAACCCTGAAAAGATAAATTCAGGTCAAGACCTTCCCAATGGCACTAAATTTAACTAAAAAAACCCATTTTCTTATATAAATACGCCGGGAGATAAAATTTTTTTTTGTTCTCCTAATTATATAAATTAAATAACATTTCAACAATAAACAAAACACTTGTTTCAATAATTTCTAAGAATAAACAATTTAAATAGTAGAATTGTTATTTGAAATAATCATAATTTACTAATTGCTTTTTGGCAACTGGTTCTGCTTCAGTTATATTACAACAGTTGTAGAACTTAAGACCAATAAGTAACCATTTAAATAATTGTTAAATATTGATGAAAAAAATAGTTCAACATTTAAAAAATTTCTCAAATAAATTATTAATCCAATTAGACTTCTGGACTTTATTGCAACATACATAATTTAAAATATGATGCGTAATGAAATGTATATTAAGTGCCACCACTTCTACCGAGTACACAGTAAAATCTTTAATGATTGTTGCTTGTCATCGCGGCACTTAATTTTCTGGATAAAATTCACTTAATTAACCAATTTTTTTTTTTCAATGTCTTAAATTTATTTTTTTCTCAGAAATTTTTTTTAAAAGTAAAATTTTTCTTTATTAAAAAATTTATTTTTAATTCTTGACCAGTAGATGGCATTTTTTTCTCGCAGGTGCTGTCAGTTTAAAATATTTATAAGAAGAAATAAAAAATATCATTAATTCAATAAAAGAGATGAATTTATTCACAATTTATAATATTTAATTTTATTGAAATATAAATTCAGTTTTAATGGATAATTTGAATTAATGAATCATTTTTTTTATTAACTTTAAAACAAAGTAATTAACTTGACTTGAAGGCAATAAAATAAATTCTAAATGAAAAAATTTTATTCAAAGATAATTTTAGCGTCTAATACACTATACAGTAAAATAAGATAAAGTGACTAGAAATGTGTAAATAAGTATCAAAGGAAGCGTGCGCCAGAGACGGATTTAAAGTACATTGACCCGGAATAAAACTTCTATTCTTTCTCACCAACGTAAATTAGTAGACAATAAACCTAATAAACATAAATAGTTTACACAATAACAGTTTCAATCAATCGAGCCTTTTCAACCGTCTAATAACCGAGTAATTTACATAAACCTGTCTCAAGTCTTAAATAAATCCCTACCACGACCATCTCAACATAAAGTAATAATAATCACTCTATTAATTTTTATTGCTGTTAATATATTTCACCGGCCCGTAAATCAATCATCAGAATACAAAATAATATTCACAAGTTACGTTTTCCGGTTAATAAGATTTATTTTTTAATATACGCAATATGAACCAGGTGTCCACACCACTTCAATTAAGCCCGCTGTTATGTCTTCGGTACTGAGTATTTACGTGCTGTGTCCTCTAATTTTTAGTTAACTTGTTTACAACTTAGCTGAAAAATATTTTAAGAGAATTTCAGTGGGTAAACTGACACATTTAGTAAAAAAACAATAAAAATAGTTGTATTGGAGTACTGCAGGTAATGTATTTTAGTTTTAAGCTCAAGTTTTGAAGTATAATTTTGACAAATTTTTATTTTATACAGTAATTTTATTACTAGCAACCTTGCAGTCATTATGTGACTGCTGTGACATGTGTACTATAAATAAATAAAATTTTGCTTTATTAAATAATGACTTTTGTTAAATTGCACTGTACTTTCTTAAATATTGACGTTTTTAAAGATATAAGCTCATCCCGATGTTTACACTCATCAAGAGCTTTCATTTGAGTACCCACATGCATTTTGATATATTTTTCATATATTCATATATATATATATAATATATATAAATATATGAAAAATTGATGTGGATACTCAAATGAAAGGTCTCGATGAGTGTAATGTCGGAGTGAGCTTATGTCTTTAAAAATGTCAATAGTTCACAAGATACAAGGCCGTTTCTTAATTATGTTAAATTGCACTGTACTTTCTTAACTATTGACGTTTTTTAAAGATATAAGCTCATCCCGATGTTACACTCATCAAGAGCTTTCATTTGAGTACCGACATGCATTTTGATATATTTTTCATATATACATATATATAATATATAAAGTATATGAAAAATTGATGTGGGTATTCGAATAAAAGGTCTCGATGAGTATTATGTCGGGGTGAGCTTATATCTTTAAAAATGTCAATATTTTACAAGATAAAAGGTCATTTCTTAATTATGTATCTAGAGATAAAGAATTTTCGAATGCAGCCTAAATACTTATCATCATGAATTGCCTATCGGTGAAAATGATAAGAAACCTTGAAAAGGCACAAGTTCAAATCAAGACTTTTGCAGTGACACTAAATTTCACTAAAAAAACCGATTTTATCATATGGCTATCCTGGACACAAAATTCTTCTTATTCTTTCAATAATATAAATTACAGTTTAAAAAAATTAGTTTCTAATAGTAATTTCGATAAATTCTATTTAAATTCGAGTTTGAATTGATAATTTTGATAAATTTCAGCTGTTAACACTAATTTTTATAAATTTGATGAAAATTTCAGCTTTTTATGGCAATTTAAATGCGTTTTATAGAAATTTTAGTTTTAAATAGTAATTTGAATAAATTTTATGATACTTCTAGAGGTTAAAACGTAAAAATCAAAGTTTTCAACGGTAATTCCGATAAATTCTATTCAAATTCCAGTTTCAACTAAAAATCTTAGTAAATTTTAGAAAAATTTGAGTTTTTAATATTAATTTAGATAAAAACTAAAGCCTTAAATTGTAATTTAAACAAATTCTAATTTCAAAAACTCAAAGTGACAGTACTTAACAGTAATTACGATAAATTCTACTAAAATTTCAGTTTCAACAAATAATTTTAACAAAATTTCAGTTTTTACTCTGAAATTTATCAATTTTTCACGAATCAAAGTTTCAAGACCCATCAACCATCATTACCCCCATTAGTAAAACAAATTTTTGTCTGTATTTATTTAAATTTGTTCAATAATTATTCTATCATATTTTCAAGTAAAATCCCCTCTAAAACCCCTAATTACTTTCTTTCTATTCCTGTAAGAGTTGTAATCAACGAAATTCCCCAATATGCATACAGCATAAAAATTTCACTAGATTAATTAAAATTTCGCAAGTGCTGCATAACTATATACATGATATGTGGATGAAACTACAATAGCTCCTATTATCATACAGTAATTTAAACTTTAATTTGGTGTGTTACGAGGGTCTAACAGCGACTCTATCTAATTTTCGACGACAGCTGCTTAGCTCTTTGGAGGTAGTGCGTTACGAGAGGAGAGAGTAGAGCTAGCATAAGCACAAGAATCAGGCATAGTATCATCAGGCCTTCACTATACATTCTATCTCTAATACATAAAGATAGATTAAGCGGTGAGGGGCAGTGGTGTAAATTTAGAAAAGCAGTCGGGTTGCCAGAAGACCAAGCTGCCTGAAAGCTATATACCAAGCATTTAAACACACGTTATTATACTGAGTGCAATTTTCAAACTCTCTCGCTATTTCGTAATTTATCTCATCTCAACTATTTGTCTCGCTTGTTCGTTCATATAGTATCTGAGCTTGCAAAACAATTTAACCGGTAACTTGCACGTTTAGTTATAAATATATATGTTCTTTAGTATAGATATACAAGTAGAGGTATAGGTGTATTTAATTTTGTTTTATATAAAATTGGGTGGGTTGGATGGAGGAGGTTAAATTCATAGAAGTTTTAGTAGCTCCGGTCTACTGAATTGCACCAGAAGCCAAGAATAAGAAGAAATTTCGATTCAATTATTTATAAATCCAAAGTTCTGGAGATCATCGTCGCTGCCCTTGACTCCTTTTCTTCTCTGACCGGTTCTACGCGGTGTAATACCACCGACACTACAGCTAACCACGGAGTAGTTTATGCACCAGCTTTATAGTTGGTATAATATATGTATCATATACCATGTAGCTGAGTTTAGAATGTTATGTGCTTTACTTATGTTTGCTGGTATGGACACAGTGGACCTTGGCTGTCCTGGTTAATGTTGAGCACATAACAGTCACACGACACGATGACCCATTTTTAAATGGGGGTGGATGTCTTTAGTACGGTTTAATTGTGTGGAACCGTAGTTTATAATGCAATTAAATTATTTATAAATTTTAATCTTAAATAAATTTTTTTGAAGATTATTATTCTTGATAATTGAACAAATTAATGATGAAAATTGTGATCAAAATAATTTTTTCGTTTTAGATAGAATATTATGTTGGTAAATTTTTGGAGTTTGGTTTTTATTTATAAATTTCAAGCAATTGATGCCATAAATTATTTGTAAAAATTTTTTATCAAAAAATTGTTAAAAATAAAAAGCTCCTTATTAATTCTATTGCATATGAGAGATTTTTTAGATAACCGTATCTAATTTAGCAGAAATTGAACTGAAATACTAAGTAGGCCAGTCTACTTTTTCTTGATCTATATGTTATTCAAAGATTTTATTTTTGAAACTTTCTAAGCTACAAGAGTTACAGCAGGTAGTTCTTTCTAAAGCTGTACAACAAAGACGGTAAACAAAAGTGTAACTAGTCCGAATCTTTAATATAATTTTGATTGCCAATTTAAGGATGAACATTGTAGTAAGATGGAGATATTCAATTTTGCATGGTATTGGTACAGAAGCATTTGAATAAATATTCAATGTGAAGAAAAATTTTGTGCTATTTTAGTATCGGAAGTTTATTTTATCGTTCGTATGTACTTACATTTATATTAAAGACTAATTTAAATTGAGTTTTAGATTTTTAGAGATTAAAAGTCTGAAAAATATTGTTTTTTTTTTCCAAGTCAAAAAATGTTCAATAAAAGTTGTTAAAAATTTAATTAATTGTTGATAATTTAATGAGAAAAAAAGGAATATTTTTTGAGCCAGTATTAAAAAAAATAATTTCATCACACTGTTATGAAAAAATAAATATTATTTATTTATGTAAAAAATAAAAAAAAGTGTAAAATGTTGTCAAAATCGTTTAAATAAAAAGAAGAATGAATGAGCGTCTGAGATGACTTATCAGGAATCTTTGACATTGTCGGCGTGGTGGTTCGCGCGGGAGTGCAATTAGAACAAGCGTGGGCGGGTATTACGACTGGGCAACGTTATACCTGTACACTCACCAGCATCCTGATGCTATAAATGAAAATACATGAAAATTCCGCGGGTACATACGGTTAGTTTATTTTCTGAACTTAAATAAAAGAGAGACAAGGCCAATAGTCGAGTAACAACTACTATACTATGCAGATACACTTAACTGGTCACATTACTCTTAAGCGTATGACTATGAGTATGACTATCACGCGGATTGTTAATTGGTGATCAACAATTGTCTTCCTCTTAGTTAGCTTTTCGAGTTATTATTATTTTTAGATCTACTCAAATTGAGCTTTACTTTACTTTTATTTGGGATTTCCTTTACCTAGCTTTCATCAGACGATCACGGGTCATCGTCATCCCCTGATGACGGTTTTATCATTTAGTCACGTCGGTATATATCCACTCATCCTCATGCGCTCTCTCTTATTTATTTTATTACTGTTTATTTATACACTAGTTTAAATAAACATGTTTTGTAATTTTGACAAATTTATTTTTTTATTTTTACGTTTTTTAAATATTTTTTTTTACTTTTATTCTTTTATTTATATTTTATAATAACAATAACAATCATAGTAATAGTAAAAATAAATTAAGGATTTATAAAAAATTATTAGACAAAAAATCTTTAATTTCTTAACAATTATTAATGATGAGTAATTATTTAAAAAAAATCATAAATATAATTGAAGTTAATATTCTAATAAATAAATTAAAAAATTTACTATGTAACTTGTTAAAAAAAAAAATAAATAAAAAAACTTCAAGTTTAAAAGCAATAAATTATTATGAAAAAATTTATGATTTATTTTACAAAGCTTTATCGCGTTTAAATAAATTTGATAAAGTACATTGAAAAAAATTTATTTTATAGTTTTCCAATTTTTTTTTTATACTTTTAAGCAAAGTAATTTGAAATGACATTGAAGTCAGCTGTCACTTGATAATTTTTTTATTTTTTTTTAATAAATAAATTAGCTCCAAAAAATTACTTTTAAAAAATTATTAAATATCTGCTAAATTGATTCTCATTAATTTGAATTTTAAATTAATATAGTAATAAAAATTTGAAAAAAATATTATCGTCTGAACAATAATAATGATTGTTTTAGCGATTCTTAAATAATAAATTAATGGCTAAAGATCAAAAGAACTTATGCGAGGGTGGATTAAAAGAAATCTCGAGAGTAGGTAAATAAAAAAATGTCGAAAAGAGTGGGAGGTAGAATCGGCGGCGAATCGGACTCCCGAAAGCATCAAGTACCAGATCAAGATTTAGTTCGGTTAGTTCGCGCGCGGGGCCACGCCGATTGAAACGGCCGACGGAGCGACGACAAACGGACCCGAGACAGCGGAGAAAATAAAGACGAAGAGGCTAATTAAGAGAGAAAGAGAGCTTGAGGGAGAGAGAGATAGAGATAGAGATAGAGAAAGAGGGCGACAAGTATAGAACCAGTGAAAAAAAGAAAGAGTGGGCGGTTAAAAAAGTGGAGGGGAAAAGAGCGGGTGTAGATAAAAAAAATTTTTTTTTAACATCATCAGGGAGGGAGATCAGTGGCAGCCTGACGAGTAGTGAGAATAAATAGTGACGAATATAATTATTGTTTGACGAATCAACGAAGCATCGAACAACGAGTCTCGATCGCGATTTTACGACATTATTCGGCTGCTCTATTATCAATTATCAATAGTCAATCGTCAATTATTGCGTTATTACAAACAGACAGTTGACTAATAATATTTATTTTTATTGACACTATTTTATTTTTTTACGTATATATTTATTCGCTTTCCTAACGATTATTTGTCACTAAGCTCTGGTGCGTGGAAGAGAGAGGGAGAGACTCTCTTCTCCGACGAGTGCTTATTAAGGCAAAGTGTGCAAGTTCGCCGTGCAACTTATCTCATCTTACTACTTTCTTTAACGGAATTTTTCGCAAGTAAGTTTTAAAAACTTAAAAAAAAATAAAAAAATTGTGACATTTTACAATAATTAATTTTTATTTCAAACAGTGATTAAAAGTGCATTGGATAATTATTGCGAGTGAGTGGTTTAATGAAAATTGTTGCGTAATCATTCAAGTGCAGTTTTATCCGGACTAGTTAGAAAGTTTTTATCAAGTGGTTTATTATCAATTTTTTTTATTTTTTATTTTAATATAAGGATTTTATTACTCTTTTTTTATTTTTATTTTTATTCTCATTTTTATTTTAAAATTTATATAATTTCGAAATTTTCGTTTGAACTTAGAGAAAAATTTTTTAATAATTTAGATTTTTTTATTTTTTAAAATAAAAAAATGAAATTTATCACGCTGCTACTGTGAACGCTGTAAGACTGTCGGGCTCTATTCGTAGCGTTAATCTAGGTATCTAGGCTCGATGTCCATGTATTTTTAGAGAACGGTAATGTGAGGAGGAGAAGAAAACGTACAAGAAGTTTTGTCGTTTCTAAACTCTCTTAGAATATTATATCCCCCTTTCAATTTATTTATTTTACAAATTTTTATTATCATTACTTCTAATAATTTTTTTTTCCTATTATTATCATCGCTCCACTTAATACGCGAAATTTAAACGAAAAAAAAAATAAAAAATAACAGCCGCGTGGGCGTACAAAGATATCAAGCTCGTTTTTCGGTTTATAAATATCTTCAAAAATTCGAACGCTCAAATTTCATAAAAATTTTTCGATCAGCTGTCACGCGGCCTCCACTAACATTTACTTTCTAAGTAGTAACTCCCCGCAGTAGTCAGCCGTAAGAATTTTTTTTTTTTTTAACCAAAGTATTAATAAAAAAAATATTTACAAAATTAATATTAATGTTATTAATAAAATAAAAATTAGACTGTGAATCAGAAGTTAACAATTCAGGTATTTAAATATAAATAGAGAAGTGACTTATGACTAGTCGCACGCTTAAATAACAAATCTGAGTCATATAGGTATATTTGTAAAAAATCCATTTAATTTTATCGTATGACACGTAATAGTAATATTTAAACGACAAATGATGAAGCTGATGATTGGTATCTTATTGCAAGCCATGATTCAAGTCCTAAAATAGAATCGCAATGCGAACAATTATCCATGTCGATGATCTAGATTATCCCAATCTTGATTTTTATGACCCTATTTACGGCAATACGAGCATGTGTAGATAATGTTGCATTCGTAGGTACAAAATCATTTAAACAGTCGCTGGTGTGAGCGAGAGTGTGTACATCAGTTTGAGAATACACAATAATTTATAAGTAAACTCTGGCTAAAATAGATCAGTGTAAGAATGTAAGCGAAAATTTTCGAGGGGCAGCGATCTCGAGCATTCCCGCGGCCTACTGCCAACTCTTACAGCGAATTGTATCACTAGTTCTATAATTTTTGTTAAACTCTCTCACTGATCCCGTTACATACTTTTACTCTATTCTTATTTTTATTTTTATTCTTTAGCTTCGGATTTATGATTCTAAAATATTAATTTATTGAGGTGATTAACGGAGCGATTTTAAAAGCGGGAATTAGTGGAGCCGTATGAGTTATTGGTATTTGTCGAGTGACAAAAAAATAATTATGAATATGCATAGAGATGTCTCGTCATGTCAGACGTAATAACCGTTCACTAAGATAACTGAGCTGTCTATTTCGAGCTAAGAGGTGTATTAATAATAGGACCTTTGCGTCATCGGTCTGCTTTGGTTATGATTAATGATATGATCACGATTCGTATTTATAATTATTTTTTGTTGTTATTAAAGGCTTTGGGGTGTTGTTTGTTGTTATTTAGGTGATTGTTTGGGCTCGAGAATTCTGAGATCGTTTTAAATTTGGGGAGATTATATTTTTTTTTACTTTTAGGGTTATTCAAGGTCATAAGGATATTTTGAAAATTTTTTTATTTTTGGTAGAAAGAGAAAAAAAAAGTTTGGTTGTAAATTTTTATTGACTGGATGAATTTTAGGGGGTTTAATCTTTATTAATATATATGGGTAGTTTATTTTCACGGTCGGTAATTCTTCAACTCATAAAAATAATACTTAGAATTTTTTTTCATCAAAAATAGAATTATTAAAATAAAAAAAGTCAAAAATTTTTAGTAAAAAATAGAAAAATAAAAATTTTTGAAAAACTTTTCTTAATTGTTTTTTTTTTTTTTTTATCCAAAAAATATTAAAATTGTGTGGACACATATTAATAAAAATTTTGGGTCAAAACAGAGTTTTTATTAAAATTTATTGAAAAATTTAATTTTATAAATTTTTATGAATATTAAAAATAATTTTTAATAACATAAAAACAAATAAAATGACCAAAAAAACTAGATTACCGTGAAATTAATCAATTATCAATATCAATATAAAATTTGCACGTATTTTTATAAAAATTAGGAGCCTTGCGCCTATTTTTGAATAATTTGTACATTTTTTAGGAGCTTTCAAATTTAAATTAATGTATAAAATCAAAAAATATAAAACCACATTATTACAACATAATAATATTTAAAAAAAAGCTCATAAGCAAAGAATTAGTGAAAAAAAAAAAAAAAAAAAAAAAAAAAAAAATTCAATTTTTTCAAACGAAATAAAATTACGTTTCAGAAATTAAAAGAAGATAAGAAGAAAAGAAAACTAAAAAGGAGAAAAGGGCGCGAGGCGCTCATTTATTTGAATGTTGCCTTCAAGAGATTCGCGTAATTAAAGTGGCACTTTATTAAAATAAACTAAAACGTCAAAAGGGTGACACCCCGTTATCACAATGGGGGTCGCCGACGATTTCGCGCCCAGCTTCACGCAGAAGCCCCAGCTTCGGCAGGAGGATGAGGGCAATCGTCTTATCTTCGAGTGCCAGCTCGTTAGTGCCCCGAAACCCGAGATATCGTGGTTTCGCGGCGACCAACAGCTGCAAGAGGACGCTAGGACAAACTTCAAAATACAAAGTGTCGGGACCAACAAGTTCCTCGTTGTTCTTGAGATTGATGATGTTATTGAAACGGATGCTGGACTTTACAAGGTCAAGGCCATGAACAAAATGGGCGAGGTCGCTGCGTCGATCAACTTGAACTTCAGTCGTAAGTTTTTTTTTGTTCTGATTGATTTTTATGGACACTGTACTGTATACTATGGTGGTTTGAAAAATTTTTAAAAAGAATTCAAGTACTTCATTAATTTTTTACCTCGGATTTTTTAATTTTGATTCAATATTTAATTTAAATCATTTTTACTTCAATAAATAATTAATTAAATTCATTCATGTCTGAATTAATAAAAATTTTATGTTTGAAAATTATTTCGAAATTTATTAAATTTTTTTTTTTATTTTCGGGGAGTTTCGACATATTTTAAATTGAAATTTTTTTTTATAAACTTTAATTCCGAATTAAAATTTTTTTTCGACCCACTTCAATATACACTTACTTTATAGTTCAATCTTTAGCCTCCACATTAACTTTTTTTTTTTAATTAAAATCAAAATTCGGACAAAATACATAATTAAAGTTATATTTTACAGCAATGGACGAGCCTAGAGAAAAGTGAGTTCAATGCTCATAATTAGAGACGTGTGCTAAAAAATCAATCTGATAATTGATTTTTTAAAATAAAACTTTAAAAACACGCTTCTGATAATAAAAATATTATGTTTTATTTTTTCACTATCTCTATACTTTTCTTGCTAATTTAATTATCAATTACTAATTTTTATCGCTTATTAAATGCATCTAAAACTCTTAAGCTTCTTTCTAATTGAGCTTTATTTTTTCTTCTTTACTTTTTAGCCGTTTCGCCGAACAAACGGTGAGTGCTTCAATAAATCTTTCACTTTTCATACGCTAACAAAATAGTATATTCTTCAATTTTTATTTAATTACTTGTGTATTATTTTTATTTATTAATTAGTTTAATTGTTAGATTTGGTGATGAATTAATAACTAATTCTTTTTTTTTTTTTTTCATTATTTATTATTTGTGTATCAAAAAATTACAGACAAATCGACGGTATCGCACCGACTTTTGCGAAAAAACCGGCTATAAGACAAGAAGATGATGGAAAAAGATTATTATTTGAATGTCGTATTACTGCCGATCCTACACCAAAAGTTTCGTGGTTTCATGATGGGAATGTTGTTAATAATTCACCGAGACATAAGGTATTTATTATTATTTTCATAACTTTAACATCTGAAATTTAATTTTATTATTATAAAAAATTTTTATTTGAAAAATCATATAAATTCTATACTGAGAAAAAAATTACTACTCTTGAGAAAATTTTCTTGTAATAAGAATATATATTCTTGATAATTTTCAAGAATATATTTTCTTGTCTCAAGAATTGATCGAATTAATCAAATTATTTTTTTGTTTAATTTAAGTGAACCTGTTCGTTTGTTAATCTATCAAAATTAATGCCAATATTTTATTGTCATAATAAATATTGCTATTCTTTTGTCGAAAAAACCAAAATTAATTTTAAAAGATTCTTAAGTCAAGATATTTTTTTCTGGACAAAAAATTTTTTTTTTTCAGTGTCCTAATTTTGTTCAAAAATATAGCTACTAATGAACAGAAAAATACCTCAAAGCTATGCAAGTTTAGAATTATAACATTCGATATAAAAATAAATAATAAAAACATCTGAAATTTAAAATATTATTTTTGTTTAAGAAATTTTAAAATTTTTATACAAGAAATAAATCACTAATTTTGATTTAATTAAAATACTCTTCTATAAAAAAAATTTTCTGATTTTTAGATTTAACGAAAATTTTTTAGTGTATTTTTCTCAAAAATTAAATTAAATTTTCACTTAAAAAAAATCAAAGACTACAATTTAAAGTTTTTTTTTTTTAAGAATAACAATCTCACAAATTACCGTAAATTTTTCTACTTTTTTCAGTTGTCAGTCGACAAAGACGGACATTCATACTTCGCAACACTTGAAATAAAAAATGTAACAGTAGAGGATGCTGGAAAATACAAAGTGACTGCGAAAAATGAACTCGGTGAATCAAACGCAACGATATCCCTAAATTTTGACAGTAAGTATTTGCCTATACTTCACGCCACACGCTCTTTTAATATCTTGGGGATGTATATCGATCTCTAATTATTTTACAATTTCTTCTCTTCTTCTCTTAAATTACAATTATCATTTAAACTTTTATTTTTATTTATTTTATTTACAAATTTCCATTTATTTTAACTCGACTGTCGATCGACCTACTTTTTAATTTTATTTTTATTTATCAAATAGTGATTTTTCCTTCAAGTAGCACGTATCGATCGTTGATCATCGTCGAGACAGAGAGTTGCAAGAGATAAAAAAGTTGACTTATTATCATAACTTACGATATACAACCCAGCTTGTACACAAAACGTTTTCAAGCTCAAAATTAAAAACAACCGTGAAAAAAATACAATTATAAATTTATAATGCTTCATAATGATAAATTAATTTGAAAATTGTGATAATATAACTAGGCCTTAGTGACTTTTGCTTAATTAGTAGGTTGCTGCTTATGAAATCATCATTTATAAATTACATATTTCATTCTATACATATATATTACTATAATAAAATGTTTGACGTGTGTCATTAAAAACAATTTTAATAATTATTAGCGATCATCTAAAATTCATCAAACACTCATTCATTTTTGACAATTGTCCAGCAACACAAAAAATTACTTTCAAGTGTTTGAAAAGAAAAAATACAATTAATAATAAAGTTACGACGTCAAGAACAAACGGTAGATTTTTTATGTAAAAATTTCGATCGATACGTCGCTAAAAAAATAAATAAAGAATACAAATAAATTATAAGTTACTAAAATGAAAAATAACTAGGCGACGAAGCGCCTGTTCCTGATGACGGGATCAAGCCAACATTCACTGAACGACCTGTGATCAGACAATCTGATGATGGCAACACGATTACCTTCGAGTGTCGATTAGTAGGAGACCCCAAACCCAGTGTCAAGTGGTAAGAAATACGGGATTTTTTTTTTATTTTTTTAATTATCTGATCAATGAAAATTATTTATCCATTTATGTTTGTCAATTACTTGTTGATCATTCTGGATTATTGATGCAATGGAAATGGAAATTTTGAATGGACAGGTGTCATGGGACCAATGAAATTAGAGAGAGTGGAAGGTACAAGGTATCTCTGGAACTAGATCAAAAATTGTACTATCTCGCAAGGCTGCAGATTAATAATGTCGCTAAATCTGACAGCGGCGAATACAAAGCTATTGCTAAAAACAAACATGGCCAGGGTACTGCGACTATTAATCTCAATTTTGAAGGCGGGGATAAACCTAAGTACGATTATTTTAAACTAAATTATTTATTACCAAAGATTTTAATCATTTTTTGGGATTTATTACACAACATATATTATTAAATTATTGTACAAGTCGACCTAGTTAATGAATTTCAAAATTTTTTGACAATTATTTGATTTATTAATTTCTTATGTCTTTATAGGATTCAAATATTTTTACTCTATTAATTATTGCTCTGAGTTACATGATTAAAACTTTAAAATTTTTAATCTCGTTTTTTTTTTTTTTAGATATTGTTTCAATTTTTCATACTTGAAATAAACAATTTAATGTTTTATTCTTAAAAAAAAAATTTTTTTAATAGATATTTTCTTTTTCTAAGTCAAATTTTTTATCAATTTAAATTGTACATTTTTTTTTGTTGTAAAGTAAATTTGAAAAATCTAAAAAATGTTAATTACTTTTTGAATAAGAAAAGTCGAAAAATGTATAACACCTTCAAAAGTATTAATTTTTTAATCCTCAATTTAAAAAATTTTGTTTAAAATTAGATTAAAAAAATTAAACAAGAAAAATCAAAAAACAAAAATGTAACTAGTAATTAAAGAAGATAAAAAATGATTAAAAATTTGGTAACTAAAAATTTACAAACCGATTGTGAAATGATGAAGAACTAGAATTAATAAAAAAAATTACCTAGAATACCCGACGGTAAAGCCCCGCGTTTTCCAAAAAAACCAACGATACGTCAAGAAGGCGACTTGCTGATAATGGAGTGTATCCTGGAAGCTCACCCAGTGCCGGACATCACCTGGTACCAAGGCCAGAAAGCAATAAACGGGAGCTCCCGCATAAAGATGTTCAAAAAAGCGACCGGCAAGGACACGTATCTTCTAACCCTCGAAATATCGAACCCGACAAAAGCCGACGGGGGAAATTACCGCTGCAATGCCTTTAACAATTACGGGGAGAGCAATGCCAACATCTCCCTTAACTTTCAAGGCAAGTCGTGGAACCGTTTTACCGTGCACGACTTTACCTTCTCTTATCTTCTTTACCTAAAAATTTTAATGAATTATCAAATTGTATTTATTATGAATATATGAAAATGTACATGCACGATTTTTCCAGCACGAAAATCATGAATGTCGGGTTTTATCAATGCACGCGTTTCAATTATTATTTACAATTGTCTTTATCTTTACATTTATCATTCTTTATTATTTAAATTTGTGTAGGTAATGTGTTGCTTGGGTAAGTCTGTATCCTAACAGTCATTTGTGTCTTGTCTTGCTTTTGATTCATTCTACTCCGATTTTAAATTAACTAATTTACTTGCTTTTTATTTATTTAACATATAATTTTAATTTTTATTCCTATTTCTTCATTTTTTTTAAATATTTTTTTATTAAAATCACAAATGCCTAATTGTGGATTATTTCCAAGATGCAGAAGACGCCGGTGGTTTTGCACCCTCATTCATCGAGAAGCCACGGATTATTCCAAACGAAAGTGGCACCTTGATAACAATGAAATGCAAGTGCAAAGCTAAGCCCAAGCCTGAGGTCACGTGGTTCCGCGGTAACAGCGCTGTAAAAGAATCCTCTAAAATTTCAATCAAGTGCATTGATGTCGAAGAAGATGTTTATGAACTCACTATGGAGATCAAAGTAACTAATTTTTTTATTTCATTTTAAAGAAACTTTTATTTATTTATACACTAGGAGAAAAAATTTATTTTCAAAGAAATGGACATTGTTGTGACAGAAAATTAATTTTTTTAAAATTTTATTTATAAGCTGAAGAAATAAAAATTTTTCCCACATTAAATTTCTTGTTTAAAAAAATTTTTTTGATTTGGAAAAAAAAACAATTTTAGATAGACAAAATGTGAATTTTTATCCAAAATTGTTTTTTTCAAATCGAAAAAATTTTTTTTTAACAAAAAAATTACTGTGAGAAAAAGTTTTATTTCTTCAAGCTAAGAAATAAAATTGTTTAAAATTTTAGTAATTATTCATAAGTGGGGTCAACCCAATTTTGGACCATGCCTAGGTGAAAAATTAACATATAATTGACATTTATGATAAAAAATGTCGTGAAAGAAAAAAATAAAGATTTCGATAGCTTTTTTATCTTCAAAAGTTGGAAAAAAATTTTGGCTCTCATGTTTTTGGATAAAATTTATATTTGATCTTTTTTTGATGTTTTTGATATATTTTTTTTTGAAAAATACATAAAAAAACAAACAATTAAAAAAAAAAAGTTGAATATCACAATTTTCAAAAAAATTTATTAATTTTTTTGAAAATTTGTTAAAATTGTGATAATCAACTTATTTTTTTTAACTGTTCATTTTTTATGTATTTTTCAAAATAAAATGTATCAATAAAATCAAATAGAAATTTCGTTCAAAAAAAATGAAAATTAAAATGGTGGACCCCACTTGTAAATATTTACCAAAATTTTCAACAAATTAATTTCTTATTACAACATTGCTAATTTTTTTCAAAAGATTTTTTTTTTTTTTTTTTTTTTAGTATACACATAAAGGTAAAATAAAATTCAATTTATCTAATTTCAGGATCCAACTGGTCCAGATGGTGGCACTTACAGATGTCACGTGAGAAATGAATTTGGTGAAAGCAACGCCAATTTGAACCTCAACATTGAGGCTGAACCAGAGCCTGAAGGCGATGGACCGACTTTTGTAGAAAAGCCGCGAATCCAATCGCAGGATGGCGGAAAAGTCGTTATCATGGATTGCAAAGTTCGAGCCAAGCCTAAACCAAATATTGTATGGACCCATGCTGGAAAAGTAGTCAAGGAATCCTCCAAAATCAAGCTCAGCGTTGTTGAAGAGAAGGAAGGCATCTATTACATTAAATTGATTCTTAATGACCCTGGTGCTGATGACTCAGGGCTTTACAAGTGTAATATCAAGAACTCCTTGGGTGAACTCAATGCCAATCTCACCTTAAACGTTGAAAGTAAGAATTTTTTATTATTATTTGATAATTGATTGATTTATTAATTGAATGGTTTTTTATTGTGATCTTTAGTTATTCCGGTGATAAAAGAAAAGCCCAAGGTGGTGAAGATTATAAAGAAGAAGACTGTGATAGTCGAGTGTACTGTCCTCTCAAAGTTCGCACCGGACTGTACTTGGTTCAAAGAATCTCAGGCTGTAAAAGAAGATGAACGGCACAAATTGCTTGTTGAAAAAATCAAGGAGGGCGAGTTTGCCGTTAAATTGGAAATCGAGCAGATTTCAACCGCTGACAAGGGTAAATACAAGCTGGTTGCGAGAAATGAAAAGGGTGAAGCTACATCTCAGGTTGTTGAAGTCGCCGAGTTGCCAGAGGAAGTCGAGAAACCGAAAATCGGCAGTGGATTATCATCAAAGGTATTTTTTTTTTTTTTTTTATTCGAATTACAATTTTTTAAGATCTGTAAATAAATATTGTTTTTTTTTTTTTTTTTTTTTTCATTAATGACTGGTGGAATTTTTAAACATTTTTTTGATGGAAATAAATAAAAATGATGCTATAAAAATATTTAAATTATTCTTAAAACAAACACTAAATTTCTGACTATAAAACTATTTATAGTAAATTTCTCAACCATCCGGCTTTGGTACTGAGAAATTTTTAAATTATTTTATTTATTTTTAGCATTTTTATACTCTATAATAAAATTATTTATATTGAGATTTATTTATTAATTTTCTTGATATTTTTGAAAGTAAAGTACTTTCTGCACTGATAGAAGGATTTATTTGTATTAAAAAATATTTGTTAATAGTTAACAAATCATTTATTAGAGACCAATTTTAAGTATTAAACAAATATTTCTTAGTATTTAAAATGATTTGTTTATATTTAATAAATCTGATATTCATTTATTAAATATTAATAACTCTTTTTAAATACTAAAAAATATTTGTTAAGGACTAAAAAGTGGTCTCTAATAAATGATTCATTAAATATTAACAAATATTTTTAACTATAAACAAATCCTTCTATCAGTGTGTTAATTATATAATTTTACATTTTAAATCTCTTTGAAATTTTCGTTAAATTTATAAACTGTAAAATTATTTGTTAAATTTTTTATAAAACTGCATGATAAGTAATTAATGTAATTATAATTTTTTTCAGACTGTCGAATATGGTGAAACAATCGAACTATCAGCTTCGCTTACGCGTCAAAATAAGAAAGTCACTATCGAGTGGTACAGAGATACAACAATACTTACCAGTACAAAGAATGTTAATATTTCTTTCAATGGAATCGAGATGAAGTTGGTAATTACTTCGTCAACTGAAGAGTTCAGCGGCACTTATAAGGTAGTCGTCAGCAACGAAGCTGGCAAAGATGAGTCGAGTACAACTGTAACAGTCAAGGTAATTTATATGATAAGTATTATACAAAAAATACATACGAAGACGATAAGTCTTGTAATTATTTACAATTTACTTGAATTAAAACTATTATTAACTTGAAAGGTCATCGCAGATAAGACAATGTAAATTATTAAAACTATTTATGTGATTAATTTCTTCCCTGTGATTAATTTACAATAAAGTAAGCGCATGATTTGTTATTAACACCATAAAATTGTAGAAGCGTGAGGAAAAGAAAAAAGATGAAGAAGAAGAGAAGAAGAAAAAGAAAAAGGTTGAAAAGAAGGAGGAAGAAAAGGTCGAGGAGAAGATTGAAGAGAAGAAAGTCGAGGAGAAGAAGAAGATAGAAGAAGTCAAAGTTGAAGAGAAAAAGAAAATTGAGGAGATCAAAAAGATTGAAGAGAAGAAGGTACACGAGATACTAATGAATTATTTATGGTTTGTTATTTACACGACTAACAATATTTTAGAAATTAGCAAAATGCTTCAATGCACTGACTCTAACTCAAGGATCAACATGCTTCGCTGAAAAATCTCTAAATATTGGAAATTTGGTAGCGCGACTTTTTTTTTATTCGTTCAAAATTTTTTTGTCAATACGCTCATAGGAGATATCAATGTCTGAATCCAATGGAGATCATACTATTGACAGTAGTAGTGAATTGAGTGAAGAAGATATTGATGAAGAAGAAATAGAGGAGGATTCGGTGAGTGTCGTCGAATCCAGCGTTACAGAAGCAATCATTGACGAACCTAAGTCCGAAGCTTCTGATTATTCTGTTCTCATCGAGGTACACCTTCAAATCACACTTACACTTTTACTCTATTCTGACATCTTTTACACTTACAAATTAAAACTATAGCTTATTATCTGGACTCTATTCTTCTTCTGTCATCTCAGTATTTCTTCTCTTCAGCATATTTATCATCTGTATATATTTCCGCTCATTCAAAGTATAGTTTATTTTTTATCCGAGCCTGATTATCCACGATATTTTTTTTTATTTCTTTAAGGACAAGCCTGAAACCAAAACAAATGGTATCGACAAACCTGACAAGGTAACACATAACTTTTTTTTTTTTTTTTTAACTTTTGAGCAGTTGCAATCATGTATAAACTTTCATAATTAATAATCATGATTAATGATTACAGATATTTAAAATAACTTCCCTTAGAATTTTTTTAATTATTCCTGGGTGAATTTTTTTGTACGTAAGCCACCATTTTTGTATAACTGTCCTCCATTTTGTGTTAGTTAGTATCAAAAAGTAATTGCTCTGAAGTTATTGACAATTATAAACACACATATACAATAAATGTTGAGTTTAATTATTTCTAAGGATATTTTTCGTCAGTACTTCAACTTTTTAATATTTTAATTTCACAATAACTGAACAAAAAATTGGAATGTTAATTTATTGAAGTAGAGTATGGATTATAAAAAAAAGAAAATTTCGTTATCCAAGCATGAAAATTTTACCTAAAATTAGATTTCATGATTTTTAAAAAGTAATTAGAATAAAAATTTGAATAATTTTGTATATTGTTTAAAATATTTGATGAGCTTTCAAGTTATTAATGATAATTATTTTTATTTTCAGAAGATTGAGACATTGGTGAGTTTAAAAAAAAAGCGTACGATTGATTATACTTTTAAAGCTTTTAGATTTCGACATTTAACTGTCGGCAATTAATCATACGCTTAGTAGAAAGTTTAATATATATGCTATTAATATTTGATCAATGCCATTAGACTTATTTATTTGGTTTGAGTTAAAGATTTAAAAATAAATTATTTTTCCAGGTTGTTTACTTTTTTTTCTGTTTACTTAATCAATGATTTCTGTTTAGAGTGGCTGGTTCATCAATTACATAAAAAGCTTCTGAGCTTAAGCTTATTTCGCTCGAGATACCCAAGGCTAAAATAAACATCCTACAATTTATTATATTTTGCCCCAATTTTTGTGAATTTGCATGAATTTCTGCATGAAGTGTTTACATTTTTTACATTAAATTCGAGTGTATATGCGGTTTATAAATTCGTTGTTTTTAAATAATATTTTTATTCGGGTAGAAAAAGGAGGAAGAAACTGTTAAGAATGGTGAAGCTACCGAAGAAAGAAAGTCTATCAAGGTATTTATTTTTGTAATTTTTTTTTTTAATTTGAAAAAGCTAATGCGTACTATGATTTAAATTTTTGTTAAAAATTGCAGAAGAAAACTGAACTCAAACCAGAAGAGAAGAAAGAACCTGAGAAGGTAAGACATTTTTAACTTTTTACTGAATATTGAATTCACCTTTATAAATTATTAACTTTTTTTTTTTAAAGAAAATTCTCAAAAAGAAAGAACCAGAATCTCGTGAAACCACACCGAAACCTGAAAAAGTTACATTGCGTAAAACATCAGTCAGTAGGGTAATTAAAAACAATTTATAATAAAAATTTATAAATCAAATATAATAGGGTTGTGTAATATTTATTGGAAATTACAGGTAGAAGAATTGAAAACTGAAAGTCGAAGAAGCTCTCTCGTCTCCACTACAGAGGAAACGGTAAAATTTCTTTTTTTTTTTTTGAATTTTTTAATAATTTATATATCAAGATTCTTAAATTTTTTTATTGAAAATTAATTAAAATTAAGGTAATTATTTACAAGTGGGGTCTACCATTTTAATTTTCATTTTTTTGAACGAAATTAAAAAAAAAAATTTTGATATATTTTTTTTTTTTAAAATACATAAAAAATAAACAATTAAAAAAAAAAAAAGTTGATTACTACAATTTTAACAAATTTTACAAATTTTCAAAAAAATTTATAAATTTTTTAAAAAATTGTCATTCAACTTTTTTTTTTTAATTGTTCATTTTTTTATGTACTTTTCAAAAAAAAAAAAATATATCAAAGACATCGAAAAAGGATAAAATAGAAATTTTATCCAAAAACATGAAAGCCAAAATTTTTTCCAACTTTTGAAGGCAAAATGGCTATCGGAATATTAATTTTTTAATATTTTCGATATCACCACCATAAATCTGCCGTAATTACAAACAAAATAGAAAAAAAAAATTTTTAAATGTTAATTTTTCACCTAGATACGCCAAAAATATGTTTGACCCTACTTGTGAATAATTACCTATTTTATATAAATTAATTATAAATATTTTATTACTTATTTCCATCCCTATTCCTTGTAGATCTCCGAAAATGGTTCTCCCGTATCCAGTAGACGTTCATCAATACAGCAGGTACACCATGAAACAAAATTATTCAATTGGCAAAGAATTACACATGTTAAAAAAAAAATCTAATTGGAATTATAATCAATTTACGGTGTACCGGCATCAAATAGTTTCATTACTTGAATTTTATTTGTTGATGTTATTTAGTTAATTATTAGTTTTGGTAGATGAAAATTGAATATTTAAAATTTTTTACTCAGGTCGAAGAGAATAAATCAGAAAGTCGGCGAACATCAATTATGGAAAAAACTAAAACTACAGAGAAGGTAAGTTTAAATTATTTGATATATTATTTTGTATCCAAAGAAGAAAACTTAATAAAAAAAAAAAATGAAAATTTAGAAAACAAAACCAGTGAGTAAACCAAAATCTGAAGCAATTGAAGAGCCAAAGGTACATTCAAACACATTTAAACTTTCATTACTTGAAATTACTCTGAAACAAAATTATTAAAAAAAAAAAAAAATTGAAAATTTGTAGGAAAAACCAGAATCTAAATCAAAATTACCTGTGGATGAACCCACACCGAAGGTAAAAATAAAAAAATAAAATTTTGAAACTAAGTAAAATACTAATTGGCAAATCGTGAAAATAATTTTCAGAAACGGTTATCAATTTCAAAGAAGGAACCGGAAAATGATAAAGAGGTAGATAGAGTATGAACAAATTGAAATTAATAAAACATAATTGGTAATGAAATGAAATAAATTTATTAATTTTCACAATTAATGCAGGCCAAACCGGAAGTAACATTAAAACCCGTTGCTGCCAAAGCGACTGAGCCTAAGGTACACAAACAGTTGATTAATTACAAACAAAATATTAGAGTTATAATTATAAAAACACAATTACGAAATAAAATTAATAATCCGTGTAAAATTACGTAAACATAAAACATTACAGGAAGAACCAATTCCAAAACCAAAAGCCACCCTTGGCAAACCCGAGGAGTCCAAGGTACACAAAACTGTTCGCACATCATTTAAATTTTAATATATAATATGTAAATTAACGTTTTATCTAAATTTATAACTTTCTCACCTCGAAATAAATCTTATTCATTTTTAGAAGGATGAGCCTAGTAAACTTAAACCCAAAAGTAATCTTCTTAAACCCGAACTGAAGGTATACACTAAAAATTACACTTTTAAATAAATAAACAGATTATTAATCGGCATCCGTATTGAACAATCACCAGCATTTACTTACAATTAAACTTACAATTACTCATCATCATCATCATCTTCATCATCATGCACAATTTATCGAAATATCTAGTTATTAATCAACGCACGGCCTCAGCATTTTGGTATTCTTAATATTTTTAAATCACTAGCACTATTATATTAATTAATTAATTTTCAGCAGCTCTGTAATAATTATCTTCATTAATTATGTAATTTTAATTCAATAAAACTAATTACTTTCAGTACGAGTAACAAATCACTATTGAAAGGATGAAAAAATTTTTTTTATCAATTTAATTAATTAATTATTTTTTTTACAGAAGGAAGAAGCTGTACTAAGGCGCACAAGTTTGAAACCTGTTCAAAAGGTGCTTATAATATTTTTTTTTTTTTTTTAATAGTTAAAATTTTAATAAATTAATTTTATTAAATTTATCAATAAAATAAATTAATTTTTTTTGTTACAGCCGGAAGAAAAGGAGCTGAACAAGGTCGAACTAAAGGTAAAATTAACTAAAAATTAATTCTTACTTGTAAATAAAACCATAGTATTAAAAAACCCTTGTAAATATTTGTAAATACCTGTAAGTACTTGTGGTTTGCTTAATTGTTTTATTAGTTTAGAAAAAAACTAATCATGTAGAATATAATTTAAAATCCAACATAAAGTCGCTGTAAATTGGCTAAGAACAATCTAATGAATTAAAAATTTGTCGACAATGATGTAGCAAGTAGAAACCAATGGCAACGCTACAAACGAAAATTCGGATCGTAATTTGCCGAAGGTAGCAGCTAAATTCGAGAACTTCTTCAATGTACAACTAAAACCCGTAACTAAAGAACAAAAACAGCCTGAGACGGCAGAACATGGCTATATTGTCGAGCTAAAGGTATCCGTGGATCAAACCAATAAAATCAGACTTCAAAATTTTTTGAAAAAACTTTACTTCTTTCTTAAAAAGCCGACTTCTTATATACAGTAAAAAATTTGCGTTAAATATTTAACAAAAAATTTTTTTACACAATCACACAAAATTTTTTACTGTGTATTTTTAAAATTACGATAATTAATTATAAATCAGCTTTCTAAATTTCGTTCTCTGCACGAATTAAAATTCCTTAATGGTATGATTGTATGATACACATTAATTCCTTAATGTATGATTAATAAAAATTCACCCATCAGCACTCCGCTTAAATCATTATAATTATACACCATTGTATCACCGCATATTCTTAATAATTATAAATTATAAGCATTAAAACAAAATCATTGCAATAAAAAATCATCCATGCAATCATTGCAATAAACATATAATTAAAAAATAAGTTTTTTTAAATTGTACAATATTTTAATTTTTGTATTTTTTTTTTAATAATCGATTAATGAGAAAAATTTTTATTGAGTGGATGATAATTTTTTTAATTGGAATTTATTTAGAAAACGGAGAAAAGCAAAGTCGAAGAGAAGAAAAAGTCAAAAACTTCGAAAGCGGACAAAGAAAAAAACTACGAGCTTCCGGAAATTCCAGATTACGAGCGTCCAGTTTTGGAGAAGCCTCAAGAATTCGAGTTTGGCGAATACGCGGGTCGTGATAAGACAAAACTTGAGCGACCAGCTACTCAGGTAATTATTTTAATTTATTGAAAAAAAAAATTTGATTCACTGATAATTAATTATAAATAAATTGTTATTTTTTGTTTCAGAAATTCGAATCAAAGGTAAGATAAAAATGGAAATCGCTTGAGAGTTAGAAGTAGCGCGACTAAGACTGGCAACCATACGATATTATAATTGCGGTAAAACCGTCTTACCAAAATTAATAAACTGACCGTGGGTGTGCGCTAATTATCGCTTCAAATGTTATCGCCGTCCTTAGTAATTAATCATCAAGAATATCTCAGCTCCTGATTCTCGAAAAATTTTTGGCAACCAAACAACGAGATTATTCATCAAATAAAGAATAAAACAGTCCTAATTTACTATTTTTACTACGAGGATAAAAAATAAAACATTCATTCACCCATAAATTAAATAAAAAAACTAAATTAAAACCCCGACACCCGTGATCTAATTACACTATTCCAATTATCGGTACAAAAAATAAATACCCGTTAGGCTTTTAAGGCCAACTTATTGTCCGCAGCTTCTTATTATTACAAGGGATAAGGAGAGGGACGTTTTCTATTTTCAGTATCTATCGGTGCGTGTCCACCAAATTTTGTCTGTGTAAAATCCGTCGTCCCAGTGGCCAGTCATGGATCCACTAAGCCGCTTCGTCTCGTAAAAATTACCGTTTTAATTACAACAAAAATTTATTTATTTATTTATTAAATAAAAATATATAAGTGAAGTGTCGTGAGGTGTTGATTGTTGATGATTTTTTTTTCAATTGTAGCCCAAGTTACCGGAAATAGTTGCGCCACAAGAGACACCTAAGATCGAAGTTATCCGCGAAACTACGCCTGTTGGTAGCAGAAGACCATCACTTATACCTGGAAGTGGTGCAAGTAGTCGCCGTGGTTCATTAATTCCTCCCGAGGAATTGGGACGTAGACCTAGTCTTATCATCAGCGACGAGGTAAAACTTTTGAAACTTTTTTTTGGTCAATTTTCTGCTGATTTTTGGTGTCGGAAAATTTTATCTTCATCAACAATTTATTAATCAATCAATAAATTAATTTATTAAATAAGAAATACCAAAAATCAGTAGTTTGTAAAAATTTTTGCTCAAAATAGTCAAAACATCCTTGGTAGATATTCGTACCTTGCATTGTGAAGAAAACCTTTGTTTTATATTTTTTTTTACTGTATTTGTCAAATTTTAGTCATGCGTCAGTTTATACATGTGTTTTCCTTTATAGTTATTATAAATCATTTTAGTCACCGTAGATTGTTAATTTAAATTGCTGGCATATTGTATTAGTCTACTTGAATTGACGAGTATCGCTTGTCTGGAGTTATAAGCGCGGTTACGCTTAATTCTATCCCAAACATTTTATTCCAATGATCCTAATTATGATTAGGTGGGTTTACAGGTTGCCAAGAAGCAGATCAGATTAATTTATAATTTTTGTTTAAGATATTTAGTAATAGGTGTATAGATAGAGAATATATCATGACTATGACATATACACGTTACACAATACAGTCTACATAACAATTTGATCCGTAGGAGCATAGGAAGCTGCGTCCTGGAGAGGTGATTGAGGAGAAGAAGGTGAGAAATGCCGCAAATCTCCGGAATTCTTCTATTCTACTACTTATTACATTAAACTGCATTCTTATTTTACTTTTTTTACTCTCGCATTTATAACACGGCACAATCATGCACTTACATGTGGTACAAAAATAATTACTGATTTTTTTACCACCATATTAATATTTAAAGTAATTGTTAGCTGTCAAATTGATAATTTTTGGAAATGATATTGAGAACTTTTAATAGACAATTTTTTTTTTTTTTTTTTTTTTTTTTCCCTAAATATCAATTTATAATTTATAATATAAAATATAATACAGATAAGGTAAAAGCCCCAATAGATGATCACGTACCAGTATATGATCACTCCATGTATTTGTATATCTATATTCACAAATATAGGTATACAAATACACGGAGTGATCATATACTGGTACATGATCATCTATTGGGGCTTTTACCTTAATTAGTAAAAAATTTTTTTTAAATTAGTAAAAATAAGGTAAAAGCCCCAATAGATGATCACGTACCAGTATATGATCACTCCATGTATTTGTATATCTATATTCATAAATATAGGTATACAAATACATGGAGTGATCATATACTGGTACATGATCATCTATTGGGGCTTTTACCTTATTTAACATTTTTAATGACAGAAAATTAAAAAAATTTTTTAATATAAAATTATAATTATTATAAAGAATGAATAAATATATTAAAATTTTTTTTTAGAATTTACTTGATAAAAAAAATTACAAATTTTTCATATGAATTATATTTTTTTCCTTAAAATTCATCAAAAAAAAAAATTAATTTTAAATTTAAATTTTTAAATAAAAAAATTGATGTTTTAAAAAATGTAAGCAATTACCATTTTATAACTTTTGAATATTCAAAATTGAAATTTAAAAAATTTTTTGATTACTATTAAACAAATTAAAAAAAATTGTCTACTTTCAGTATCAAAAAATAATAAAATTTGATAGAATAAAAGACAATTATAAAAGCATAAGAGCCAATGAGTGACTCACCGAATGGAGCATATTAAATAAACGGAAAGAAAAAAAATAAAATGCATTTGCATATGGCATCTGGCACGGACTCTGAGAGCTCGGGAAAAAATCTGATAAAGAGAAGCATGACTGCATTAAATATCTTTAGGTCTCTTATAATCAGCACCTTCTCACACCTTAATCGATAGACGATGACGAGGATATTAATAATCTCGAGTAATATTAATAACCGTAAGCGTTGTATCATGTGGAAAAGGACTCTCGAAATATCTTAAAATGTCACTTTGTACGCTGTTATAGTTGTGATATTAATAATAATAATAATTAATATAACTATAATAAAGTGGTATGTTAAAAGCAGCGTCTAAGATGAGTTTTTGCGCACGATTGCCCGCGGGGTAGTAATTAAATTCTTAAAATACTAAATCTGAAAATAACATTTAAAGACATACTTATGTATAAATAAAAAATGTAACACGGATAGATAGATTACTGTTGAGTAGGCCCCTGTGCCATCTGGCAGGTCGATAAGTCCATTTGACGATCATTCTTAAATCATTTAACTTTAAAACCAAAGGTACGCGTCGCTACGCCCCGGAGCTCTCTACTCTATTATTATTGGCGTCGACATCCTAAAGAACGTTAATGGCTCATGAAAATTAAAGCACAACTAGAACCAGACTGCTGATATTTATCTGCACTTATATTATTATATATGTCGTTAATATATGCGAGCTATTTTGTGTATAAATTAACTAATGATATAATATATTACCTGACAGCTATTCATCATCGGCTTTAATTGCGCCCAGACTGAGACTGGGACACAGACAAACAGAATTTAGGACTCTAATCACAAGACTGAGGACTGAGGGTGGCTCGCTTTTCAGTAACTCACTAAAAATTTGACCTCGTGTTCAGCCAAAACAAAGTCGTTGGAATTTATTATCTAATTATCATTTTTTTGTCAATATTGATATTTATGCCTGGAGGGAATACAGGCTAACGATATTATAAATAATTAGATGAAAATTCGTGTAATAGAATGGATAGCCAACAAAATTCAGATTTATAGTATTATAAAAACCAGTCTTTAGAAAAATATATTGTATAATGTATTGATATTTATCTTATCTCCCAATGATTAATAGTTAATTGTCAAGTTCTTGTTGGCAATCATCAAATTGACGCCCTGGCTCGTGCTTTGGCCAGCGTTATTGTCGTGACACGTGTAGCGGTAACTAGCCACAACAATTAAGCTTGACGGATTGCTCAACAATGTTGTTACACCGTGTTAACAATTTAACTTAATGCTAAATGATTGTCAGGGATCAGAACTGGTGTCCCGATACACAGTTTGTTAATTAATCACTTGCTTCTTACTCTGTCATTTGCTTTTATTGTATTCAAAAAAGATACTTTGATACCACTGTTATTATTTTTTTAAGAAAATTTTTTTATTGAAGAAAAAAACTAGAATAATTTTGTAAGTATAAAAATTGAATTTAAAAAATAATTCGAGATTCCTTTTCCGCAATCCGTATGCTAAAATACTTTACTCTATTTAAATCATCAATTATTTCAAGATAGTTGATAAAAAAAATTAAAAAATTTACACCATTTACCGGCAGCAGGAATCGAACCCTGTATCTTTGCGCTTTCTATCGCACGCTCTCAACATCTGGCTACAGTAAAATTCAACTATCTTGAATATCATAAAAAAAAACTATTAATCTCTTTTTCTTTTTATAGCTAGCTAAATCTCTAATTAAATTTTCTCATAACAAACTTGACTACAGGAACCAGAGACTTCTTTATCATAAAAAATGTTCTATCGTCCAAAGGCATTTGGACAGTCATCTCATCTCATAGCTAGTTAAAATAATAATAATAATATTATTATTAATATAATCATCTTACTCAATAAAAAGTACCGATAAACGAGTAAAAGTTTTGAACTATTTATCTAAAATCGATAAAAATATTTTAATGTTAATGTAAACGTACCCTCGTTGATAGTTGTCTGTAATTTTGTGCAGGCTGGAAAGTTGCGCCCAGGCGAGGTGTTGGACATCAAGGTGAGATTTGTGAAACACAAAGCTTACCTATAAACCAAGACCATCGACCGCATTTTTATTTTTATTAATTACTCACTTAATACTTAAATATATTTTACCCTTATTAAATATTTTTCATATTTTTGCTCATACCCGCAATAATTCATCTTGACGTTACTTTCAAGATGATTTTTAGATTCCTAATTATTATCCGGTTAAAATTTACGAGAAACTGGAATAAATATTTTGTTTATTTTATTTTAAAGAGTCTATTATTATTAATTACAATCTAGCTCCTACTAATCACCAATCATCATCATCAGTCACAATATCAATTATATGGACAATCATCTCTATCTTCAATTTCTCATCATTAATTCTTATATTTCTTATATTCACCGAGCTACTCATCAAGATTAATAAACAATTAAACAAACTCTTTACACTATTCAACATTAAATATCAAACTGGTTAACAATTTTCCTCGAATAATAAATTAATTAATAAAAATAATAAATTAATTGAAATTTTTTTAGCTAATACTGGAGCTGCTGGCGCTGCTGCTGCAAATCTGATAATTGCCTCACTTGCTACTCTAATTTTATTTTATCTATATAATATATTTAATTTATTAAAATAAGTTTAAATATTATCCTCACCTAAGAACTCTAGTCCCTTAAAATCAGATTATTAAATTATTTTTTTTATTGACAAGCAGAATAAACTTGGGCGCCCCGGTGTGGTCCAAGACAAACAGGTTAGATAATTTTGAAACGTGAATAAAAGTCGTTTAATTGTTGTTCATTGATCATTTGTAATTATTTTCATTTGTAAATTTTTCAGACGCGCTTTTGTATGTTTGTCATTTTTTGTCACTCTTACACAGAAAAAAAATTTATTTGAATCAAGAAAATAATTTTGAAGAATTTCATCTTCTTGGTTTGAGTTAAAAAATTCTTAAACTAAGAAATTTTTTTTGGTTGTAAATTTTACTTGATTCAAGACAATGAACTTCTTCAAAATTATTTTCTTTGTTCAAGAATTTTTCTCTTGATTCAAGTTAATTTCTTTTTCTGTGTACAATCTGTAAATATATATGTACAATAATCGAATCTTGTAAATATTATATTTTTTATAATTAAATGTTAAATTTGTAAATACAAGCGATCGAAATCAATAGATTTTTTTAGATAGTAGTTTTTAGAAAAATTTTCTACGGGTCATTGTAAATCCTTGTTTCTTCACTCCTGTAAATATCCTCATTTGTCTTCTTAACTATTTATTAATTTATTAATTAATATAATAATAAAATATTTATTAATTTACAAAAAATAATAATTTAAAAATAGTAAATTAATAAATATATAATAAAATAAAAGTAACGACTGCGAAATAAGAACCCAGAGTACCCTAGATACGAATTTAGCATATTCATGTCCGAACTGATTAATTTCCATTGATTCCCAATTAACTAGCGAGGTCATAATGTGTCTCATAAAATAATTGAAATGCCTTGATCCTAAGCCAGATTATGAGATCAACGGCTTGATTTACTCTGTACCTAATTGGATTCTTGGGTTTACTTTCTATACACGTAAATCACAGTGTTAATTTAATATTTAATTTTTTTTTTATAATTTATATGTTCCACTAAAATCACTTGTTTCGCAGTCTGATTTATTTATAATTTTAATATTTCACTCTGCAGTCACCGAATAATAAAAATAATTATTTATTACTTCATTCATTTTTATAACTTTTCGTTATCACTATTTACATAGTAATGTAATAATACTACTACTTATAATAATAATAGTAAATAATAATACATGTGTTCTTCTATACTTATAATACTTATACTGTCATATTCATTACAGGCTCACTATTTATATTCTCAACAATTTTTATTTATATAAATAATCTATCATTTTTTTTATAATACCAATTTTTCCTTTTTTTCCATAACTGCGATGCATTTTTATATTCAATTTTTAATAAGATTATTAAAAAAAATATATATAAATGTTACTATTTTTTAATAGTAACAAAAATTTATAATTTCATGCTGAAATAAAAAACCAAAACTATTTTTTGAGTTTCTTCGTTAATTTTTTTGGTTCAAGAAATTGTTTTTTGTGTAAACTGAAAAATTATAATAATTTTGAAATTATGGCATGAATTTTAGATTTTAATTCACGGAAAAAATGAATTATTACAGTTTATAGTATAAATTTTTATAGTTAGGTTCGCCGAGAAAAAAAAAAAACTGGAAAAATTGCAGTGAAAAAATGTTTTTTCCTACAAAGTTTGTGAAAATTATATTTTAAAAATTTTTCCAATTTTTTTTTTTTGCGAAGCATTTAAATCTCAAAATTTACATTATAAACTATAACTATTAACTGCTTTTTTTTCATGGACATTTATTGTAAAATTGAGTACATATTATGTAAGCATATGAAGTTTTATATTGTAACATAATTTCAGACGATGTTCTCAATTTAATTGAACTTGATCTAAATTTCTATGAAAAATTTGAAATAAATTCTTAGAAAAAAAATTTTATATAAAAATGCACAATACTTATTTCCTAGCACTAAAATATCTAATGACGATATGTTGTTTGTATATTGCTTTCAAAAATCCTAAACTATTATTTTTCACATTTTTATATTCTTTTTTTTTATAATTATAAATATATCCTCAAAATGCTTTGTATATTTTACTGCTTGATAGTTATAATTGTATGCACATGAATTTTATTAATTTAATGCCAATGATATTTTGTAAATAAACAGGTAAGGCAAAAAAATTAAATTCTTAACCCTTGCAAAAAAATGTTTTTTTGCAATTAATTGTAGAAAAAGGATTAAAAATTGAGTATCATTGGTAAATTATTGACAGTAAAATTAATAAAAAAAAAAAAGCTGTTAATATGGCTTTAAATGTTAAAATTAAGTAAATAAAATAAAAATAGAGTTATTAACGATATTCTAATTACACAGCGACGTCGTCCGAGTACGGACTTAAGGAGACCAAGCGTGGCGGACCTCGAGAATAAGATCAACCAGCCTAGCACACCACTCCGCGATGTCGGACCAGCTGGACCACCGCAGATTGTCGACGTCCAGGAGTCGTACTCCGCCGTCGAAGATGCGACGGGGTACCTCACCGTCCAGGTGGAGGGAACCCCCGCGCCCACCTTCAAGTGGTACAAGGGTATGACTGAAATCATCGAAGGTGGCAGATACAAATTCCTCACCGACAGCGAGACCAACTCCATTACCCTTTGCATGCGAAAAACTAAACCTAACGATGAAGGAACCTACAAAATTGTTGTTAGCAACATCCATGGTGAAGATTCTGCAGAAATGCAGCTTTACGTATCAGGTAAAAATTTTTTTTGAAATTATAAAAAATTTTGGTGTAAAAATGGACTTCGAGAACACTATACGATGTAAAATTTTAATTTTGTTCCTACGGACAAAAAAAATTTTTTTTTAGTTAACATTAGTCAGTATAAAAAAATTCAATTTTAAAAAAAAAAAGTTTTTTTTTCGTAAAAATCAACAAAACTAAAATTTTGAAAAAAATTTTTCTTTGTCTTTAATTAATTTTAATTTAATTCATCGTTTATTTATTTATACAATTAAATTTCGCTTAATAGCTTGTTCAGATATAACAGAGCTAATCATATTAAATAACACAGAATGGTGTAAAAAATGGATCATACCGTATTAAAATTACACGGATTAAAATTTTACACCGAGTACACGAAAAAAGAAAAATGTAAAAATTACAATATAAATAGTAATAAGCGTCGCTTCGTAAAAAAAACTAGAAAAATTGCAATTTGAAATAACATTTTTATAAATTCAAACTTTGAATGTTAATTTTCAGAGTTTTCAATGTAATATTTACATTTTACAATGTAATTCTTACAAAACCTGTAATAATAACACTGATAGAAGGATTTCTTAGCATTTAAAAAGATTTCTTTGTATTTAAGAAATCATTTCTTAAACATCATTTCTTAGTATTTAAAAAATATTTTTTAGTATTTAAGAAATATTTCTTAGTATTCTTAGTATTTAATAAATATTTTTTAAATACTAAAAAATAATGTTTAAGAAATGATTTCTTAAGTACAAAAAAATCTTCTTAAATACTAAGAAATCCTTTTATCAGTATACAATCTGAAACTGTAATTTTTCCAGTTTTTTTATATGAAGCGCCACGTTATATTATATAATGTAATTATTTCCTTTTTCTTTTTTCCGTGTAGTGTTTTCGGAGTCCATTTTTACAACAAAATTTTTGACAGTGTAAAATTTTTTAAATTTATAAATGAAAAAAAAAAAATAATTTAATTTTTTTCATCAGACGCAAGTGGTATGGACTTCCGTACAATGTTGAAGAAACGAAAGTACGCTAAATGGGCTAAAGAAGAAGATCACGAGAAAGTAGATCTTAAAGAGGTTGAGAAACCCAAGCCAGCTTTGAAAAAAGTCGAAAGGGTATGCATTGACGTAATGGTCATTTCTATTAATTATTACTTTTTCATACTTTTATCTTCAGCTCAGTCATCTGTCTTAAATGACTGTCTAAATTTATTATTTATCAGTTATCACTATTATGTTGAAATATTTGAAAACACGTAAGTCAATTTATTAGATTCGGTAATGAATTTTGTTTTCTGAGGTAAGATGTCCCGAGCACTTGTTCGCTCCCATAACAAAAATTTATTTGATTGGATTTTTGTGAATAATTACTGTAAACCAAAAAATCCCTGTAAAATTTATAGCCATTGCCCGGGGGAAGAAGTTGGTGCCAAGAAGGTAACGAGATCATTATCTATGTGAGACCTGACGAAGAAATCCGTATTCCACTCGATAAAAAAGGAGAACCTAATTGGAGCTGGTTAAAGGTTTCTGTTCCACCCTTGAATCTGATATGAATCTCCCTTAAATTAAAAACCGGGGTTGTTTAAAAAAAATTTTCACTCTGCATTTTATTTTATTTTGATTTTGATTTTGATTAATGTTTCTGTTTTATTATTTTTATTATAAATACTGTATTTGTTATTTACCTTGGGTACTCGTAGCAAATCAGATTAAATTTATTTATCATTTTTTTCCAGGACTCTCTTATAGGTCACCATATTTATATCATTCGAATTATCTTGATCGAAGCCCCGATTATTTTATCCAACAAAATCCATAAATCAGTGCTTTATTTATAAGCATTTATTTATTAATATTTTACCGAAAGTTATAATGAGGCACTGATTGGTACTTCGAGGATCGCATTACTAATTCGGCTTATTCTATTTACAAAACGTACGAATACGGTGACTGACTACTGCAGGACATCTTCGACATCCAGCGAAGACCGAGTCTCCAAGAATTAATCGTCGATTGGCCGAAGCTCATTGTTCGAGTGAAGAAAAAGGTTCGATAGCCCCAATTTTATTTTCAATCAGTACAACAACAAACAACAGTAAACATCTGAATTGTAAATTATACCCATAATTATTAAAAATTACACGGATACTTTAAATTTACAATTGGTTGAGGCTCTACGTTGGGCGCCATGCTCCCTATTTTTGACTATAACTACGTTTTATATCAGCAATTTTTTGACAATTCTTCATCAACTTTTTCTAAGTCTCAGTAAATTAATAATTCCGTAGAATTTTTTTGAAAAATTTCAATTCTTTCCAAAGTTGATGAAAATTAAGTTAGCCGACATCTAAAAATTTTTAGAATTTTTTTCATTGAAAAAATCATCACAAAAAAATAAAAAAAAATTTTCATTTGTAAAATACTTGAAAAACTATAAGTGCAATTTTAAAAAAATATTTTTTAGTTCTAATTTCACAAATGAAAAATGATCAAAAAATTAAAAACGTCGGCTAACTTTAGTATTATTCTAAAATGTTAATTTTTTTGAGAGAAGAAAAAAGGGGTCAAAAAATTCTTTATATACGGTCAAGTCAAAATTTGTGGCACCCAACTTCTAGCTTTAATATAAAAATTTAATCCCCTATAACGTCAGCAATTAAATCTCTCACAAGTTTTGGTCGCTTTTACCCAGTAATAAAAATTACAAAAAGTAAAATGTCGGTCCTCGAAGTGCCACTAAAAATGCCGGACTAAAAAACAATTAAATCCTGCAGTAAGCTGCTTATAAAATATAATTTATCCGAGCCCAAATTTTTATCCAAAGGCTCATTGTACATTAAATCCCAATCTAATAAAACTGTAAATAGACCCGATGATTTAAAATGAATTTTATTGGTCCCCCTTTATTAAAAAAAAAAAAATTCCCGTTAAAAAATTGTATTAGGATAATACAAGGACCTGGATAATAAATCAAGATAATGATATTATTTGACATACGTCGAAGCTTGGTTATTTTTATTTCTAGACTAGTGGATCACGTAGGCAGTCACTAGCTGAATTAATACCTGACTGGCCGACCCTTCATCACTTCGTCAAGACGGAGGTTGGCAATAATCAATTGCCCGTGCCATGGATATATTCTAACTGTCGTTATGTTACTACTTACACACACGTGACAAACTGCACATCAGCTTATAAATAAATATTATATATATTATTTACTTCAATTATTCTTATTAAACATTAAACAACATAATTAAATAACTGTCATGTTACACATATTAGACGTTTGTGCACTGCACGTCACGCATAAACAACATTAATACTTATGTTCTGATTAATGACAACTTTACACTATTTACAATTTATTTTTTATAATAATTATTATTTATATTTACATTTATAATTATAACTCTTGAACGTATTGTCTCGCACGAGATGATTAACAGCATCGACATGAGGGCATGAATCAACGGGGGATACATCTATCATTATAAATTATAACTCAAGCACTAATAGGTCCAGATTCATCATCACAATAATGTCTAATGGCATATACAATCAAATATTAAAAATATTAATAATAATTGTTGTCATTTATTTGAATGTTGGAGATTTTTGGTATCATTTGTTGTTTTCTTAAAAATTTTAGAAGCAAGACTCATTCTTGAAACCTCTGGTTGATCAAATAGCCAAGGAGGGCAAAGATAAGAAGGTTACATTTGATTGCAACTTCTCTAAACCCAATGCTAAGCCCAAATGGTTCTTCCGCAAGGATGTAAGTTTTTTTTTTATTGTATAATTTATAATTTTAATTAAATTTTATTTGTATCAATTTTTATAATTAGTTTTTTCCAAATTTTATAATTTATAAGCAAGAAGAAGAAGAAATTTTCTAAAAAAGATAAAAAAAAAAATAATTAAATTTTATTCATATCAATTTTTACATTTAGTTTTTTACAAATTTTATAATTTATAAGTAAGAAGAAAAAATTTTCTAAAAAAGATAAAAATAATTAAATTTATTATTAAATTATTTAGGAATTGTTTCCATCATCAAAGTACAAATTCGTCAATGAAGAAGATTCGTACAAGCTGATTATTTCAAATCCAAAAGTCGAAGATACTGGTAAATATACCATCGATATTGGCGGAATAACTTCCACTGCATTCTTAAATGTCGAAGGTAAGTTTTTTTATAATATTTATTATTTAATTAGTAAGTTTGATTTTTTTTATTCAATTATAAATTCATAAATTCATTTGTAGAACCGGATCCATCGTACACTTTCATTAAGCCCCTGAACAAAGAAACTCAGGGTTACTCGCTACATGAAGCTTATATGGAGTGTACTTTGAGCTCGAATTTGGCTCTAGTTACTTGGTACAAAGGAAAAACTAAACTCGAGGTATTTTAAGATAAAAAGTCTATAAATAATTAATTTTAAAGAAGTACCTGGAATTAACTAATTAATTTTTCTTTTTTTTAAGGATGGAGATGTATACAGCATCTCGAAAGATATGTCTGGTGTCTGCAGATTGACAATTAAGAACGCTAAGATAGAAGACAGTGATGAATACTGTTGTAAAATTAATAAGCAAAATGATAAGACCGAAACTACTCTTAAAATTATAGGTAATTTTTTTTTTAATTAATTTTTGTTTTACGAATAATTTTGTTGGTTCATTCTTCGGTTCAATTGTAAGTTGTAATTATTATAATATTAAATTGATTACAGAGTACCCGTACAAATTCGTAAAAGTACTAAAAAGTCAAACGGCTGTTGAAAAAGACACTATTACAATGCTCTGTGAGCTTGATGACGCTGCTGGTGACGTTAAATGGTTCAAGGGTGACCAAGAAATCACTGGAGATAAGAGGTATTGATATTATTTTAATTTTCAGTGTAATAAAAAATCAAAAAATTAAGTTACTAAATTTTATTTTTTATCTTAAAAATTTTTGAAAAAAATTTAAGAAAAAAAAATATTTTACTTTATAAATTAATGAAAAACAAAATAAGTATCCACTTTTTTTTTAAAAAAATAAAATTGATAAAATTATTTTTCATAATTTTTTAAAGCATATTCTTAAATCTGCCATAACAAAAAATAATAAAATGAAAAAAAAAATTATTTAAGTTATCTTATCGATTTTTTTTTCCAAACAATTACAATTATTGAATTATAAATATATCTAATCTACAAATATAAAATTTTTTTATAGAATTTCAATAAAAGTTGATGGCCGAAAACGAAAACTCGTTATTAAAGACTGTAAAGTAACAGATGCTGGCCAATATTCTTGTGTCAGTAATGCCGACAAAACAGAAGGTGAACTTGTTGTCAATTGTAAGTTCAATTTTTAAAAATTTTTGATTCTTCAGAAGGAAAAAAAAAAAAAATTAATTTAACTTTAAAATTTTTTATCCAGACTTAAACAGCTTCACCAAGAAACTAAAAGACACTTCAGCAACCGAACGCGAAAAATGTGTCCTGGACGTGGAACTCCAAGACCAAACAGCCCCAGCAGAGTGGCTGTTCAACGGCAAGCCGATCGAACCGAACGACCGCATTGAGATAAAGAATCTCGGCGGTGGTAAGCATCAATTAGTCTTCAATAAAACCGAGATGTCCGACGAGGGAGAGATCACTTGCAAGAGTGGAGAACTTTCCAGCAGCTGCAAGTTAACTGTTCGCAAGGGCGAGAGCAAGCCGATCGCCGAAATTCCGGACAAAGTCGAAGGACCTTGTTCTTCGCCAATCGTCTTCATCATTCCTTACAAAGTCGAAGGAACCAAGCAGACTCCCATAGAAGCTAAGCTCATGAAAGACGGAAAAGCACTGCCTCTCAAGGACGTCGAGGTAGTAGTAGGCGAAGATAAAATAACCTACAAGATAAAGAAGCCGCAGCGCGACCAGTCCGGTATTTACCAGGTAAAAATCAGCAACGGACAGGGCGAGGAAGTTAAAGACGTCAACATAGTGATGCAAGACGCTCCAACTCCTCCAAGAGACGTTGACGTCACTGAAGTATTCGCTACTTCATGCGTCGTATCCTGGAAGGCTTCTGAAAACGACGGAGGCTCTCCTATCACCAAGTATGTCGTCGAAAGACTGGACATGAGTCTTAAGAACCAGTGGGAGAGCGTCGGCGAAGTTACGCCTGGTGAAAAATGCGTCTTCAAAGTCGAAGACCTTAAAACTAAGAAAGAATACAAATTCCGAATCCGCGCTGTCAACAAAATTGGTACTAGTGAGCCTGCGCTGTTCGGCAAGCCGATTCTGGCCAAAGATCCTTGGGACGAGCCTGGAAAACCGGGTAATGTCGAGGTCGTAGATTGGGACGTAGATCACGCAGATCTTAAATGGACAAAGCCAGACAGTGATGGTGGTTCTCCAATCACTGGATACATCATCGAATACAAGGAAAAGTTTGGCAAAGAGTGGGTCAAGGGCAAAGAGATTGAAGGTGACGTTACTTCAGGTACCATTGATGGCCTAAAAGAAGGCACCCAGTACGAGTTCAGGATTCGCGCCGTAAACAAAGCCGGTCCTGGAGAACCTTCAGACGCAACGAAACCAATAATCGCCAAATGCAGATTCGTTAAGCCGTTTATTATCGGCGATCAGTTAACCAACTTGGTGGTAAAGAAAGGACAAGTTATCAAGTATGATATTAAATACGGTGGAGAACCAGATCCTGAAGTTCATTGGTTCTTGGGATCTAAAGAATTAGCAGAGGATTCTGCTGAAAGAATAACTATTGATAAATACGAACGCAACACTGTTTTGACGGTTCGTAAAACAACTCGCGCCGACTCGGGTAAGTATAAGTTGGTTCTGAAGAACGGCTCGGGCGAGTGTGAGAGCATTGGTGATGTTGTGGTATTAGACAAGCCTTCTCCACCCAAGGGACCACTTGTCACTGAAGAGGTACGTTCTGATCATATCACTGTCAAGTGGAAGCGCCCTGAAGACGATGGAGGAGCGCCTTTAACGGGTTACACTCTTGAGAAGATGGATGTCGACACTGGAAGATGGGTTCCTGCTGGAGAAGTCGGTCCCGATAAAGACAGCTTCTCTTTCACTGGACTGACACCGAACAAGAAGTACAAGTTCCGTGTTAAGGCTACCAACAAAGAAGGCGAATCTGAACCACTGGTCACTGATGAAGCTATTGTGGCCAAGAATCCATACGATGAGCCAGACAAACCTGGCAAGCCAGAAATATTTGATTATGACAACGTGAGCGTGTCCTTGAAATGGACCAAGCCTGAGAAAGACGGTGGTAGACCTATTACTCACTATGTCGTGGAAATGAAAGATAAGTTCTCGCCAGACTGGGTTGAAGTTATGAAGACCACGGATGATAATCCTGAAGCTAAAGTAGAAGGCTTGAAGGAGAAAATGGTCTACCAATTCAGAGTTCGTGCTGCTAATAAAGCTGGTGTTTCTCAGCCAAGTGAGCCTACCGACAATCATATTTGCAAGCACAGAAACTTGAAACCGAGAATTGACAGGACTAATTTGAAATCGGTGGTGATAAAAGCCGGACGTACTCACAAGTGGTCTGTTGATGTCATTGGTGAACCACCTCCGACTACCAACTGGATTTGGAGGGACAATATCCCGCTGACTACCACTGAGAGGATCAAGATAGAGAATGTTGAGTACCATACTGAGTTTTCGATAGTTAATGCGACGCGAAAAGATACTGGAAAGTATACTTTAATTGCTGAGAATGTCAACGGGCGTGATGAAGAGTCTGTTGAGCTTACTGTTTTGGGCAAGCCTGACGCGCCTGGTGGACCACTCAAGGTGTCAGACGTGACAGCTACCAGTGCTAAAGTTAAATGGCAGAAACCAGAAGACGATGGTGGTGTCCCGATCAAGGAGTACGAAATAGAACGCATGGATACTAGGACTGGAAAGTGGGTCCGATGTGGAAGAGTACCTGGAAATGCGGACAACATGGAGTTTGATATCACCGGGCTGAATCCTGGAAGCGAGTACATGTTCCGTGTGACCGCGGTCAATGATGAAGGAGACTCGGAACCGCTGACCAGTGACAAGCCAACGGTAGCCAAGAATCCGTTCGACGAACCACATGCTCCTGGAACTCCATTGATTACCGATTATGACAATGAATCGGTTAGCTTGAAGTGGACCGCTCCGGACTTTGATGGTGGATCTCCTATCGAGAAGTATATTATTGAGAAGAAAGATCGGTTCAAGCCAGACTGGGAGAAGGCGATGGAAGTCCCTGCTAGCGAAGGGCTAGCTGCTAGGGTGATGGGCCTGAAAGATCGGGCTGAGTACCAGTTCAGGGTAATTGCTGTTAACAAAGCTGGGCCATCACCGCCTTCTGATGCTTCTAAGATGCAAATGGTCAAGCACAAAGCATGTAAGTTTATGTTGATAATTAGGATTGGTATTATTTATGTAAAGGATGCACGAGCATGGTACAATGTTATTATAGATGTTAGGGATTGGTTCTAAAAATTCAAAAAGCATATGATAGGCTGTTGAATATTATTTTTACGTGCACGCTGAAAATTTTATTATGAATAATTATTAATGGTTATTCTGGGTATATAATTTTAGTATTATTAATGGGTATAATTATGGTACTAATTGAATAGTGCATTTGAAAGTTATGCACCGAGTTTTTAATTATTTTATTTAATTTTTAACTTTATTGTTTCTTGATTTTTATAACATTCAATAAGTAAATTTGGTAAATGTATTTTAAAGGAAAAAATAGTTGGAAAATTAATTTTGTGCAGAATAACTATAATTCTCATCGTGAATAATAATACTTACCATATGAATTGTAATAATTGAAAAATGTAAGATTATTTAACCATTGATGTATTATAAAAAATATTTAATATTTATGATATAATGTAAGGTAATAGGTATCATCTATTGTATTGTAAGTATTAATATTTACAATCGTAGAAATTATGGCTCCGACTATATTTAGCATTACTTTAAGCTATTTATAATCATTTTTATGAAATTCTCAGCGTGAGATTCGGAATAAGTTGTGAAATATTGCGTTTTTATAATGAAAAAATTTCATAATGAAGAAACAATTCTTAATTTAGAAAGAATTGTAAAATTCTTCCAAAGAAGTTATGTATAAGCGCAGAAATGAATAAATGATGAAGTCATCAGATAAACCCCGTGGTACCATGCTCGTCTTTTCTTAACAATAAAAATAAAACAATTTTTTTTAAATCTTACATTAATTTTTTAGTGAAACCGAGAATTGACCGTACAAACTTGAAGCCAATAATTGTAAGAGCTGGCAAACAGATAAAGTACGATGTAGACGTACGCGGAGAACCTCCACCAGAAATAACTTGGTACCACAAGAACGAACTCGTTAAATCTGGAGGAAATATCGAGATTGTTAATATTGAATACAACACCAAGTTCACCATCAACGACTCAGTGCGAAAGAACACTGGTGTCTGGAAAATAAAAGCCGTGAACGCTTCAGGAGAAGACGAAGCTGAAGTGGAAGTGACCGTTCTTTCAGCACCAGGTCAACCTAAAGGCCCTCTAAAAGTTTCAGACGTCTCAAAGAACGGCTGTAAGCTTCATTGGGAAAAACCAGAAGACGATGGAGGAAAACCGATCACCGGTTATCAAGTCGAGAAGTTAGACAAAACAACCGGTCGTTGGGTGCCAGTTGGCCGCACCAACGACACAGAAATGGACGTAAAAGGTTTGACTGAAGGTCACGAGTATGAGTTCCGTGTCAAAGCAATCAACGAAGAAGGAGAATCTGAACCACTGAACACGTCTGGTGGAATCGTTGCCAAGAATCCGTTCGACCTTCCAGGCAGACCTGGAGTTCCAGAGCTCGAAGACTGGGACGTTGATAGAGTTAACTTGAAGTGGGCGCCACCCAAGAACGATGGAGGTGTTCCTATTACTTCTTACATAATTGAAAAGAAGGAGAAATTCTCGACTCACTGGGAAGAAGCCATCGACACCCGGTCTGGTGAACCCAAAGGAATCGTTACTGGGCTGAAGAAAGGCTCCACTTATCAATTCCGTGTTCGAGCTGTCAACAAAGCTGGACCCGGCGAACCTAGCGACCCTACTAAGCCTCACGTCGCTAAAGCTCGCTACTTGAAGCCACATATAAACCGCGACAAGCTACAGACTATCAAAGTACGCGCAGGCCAGCATGTAAAGTTGGAAGTTGACGTTGAAGGAGAACCTCCACCAACGATAACTTGGACTCGCGGTAGCTTGACTCTCGAAAACACGCCAGAATTAAAGATCGAGAACGAAGACTACCTGACGAAACTTATCATGTCCCACACGAGCCGTAAAGATACAGGGAAGTACACTATTACAGCCGTCAATGACTCAGGACGTGACGAAGCTGAAGTCGAGATTATCATTTTGGACAAGCCTGGAAAACCTGAAGGACCTTTGGAAGTAGTGGACGTCCATAAAGAAGGCTGTAAGTTGAAATGGAAGAAACCTAAAGACGACGGAGGTCTACCATTGTCGAGCTACATTGTTGAAAAAATGGATCTGGTTACTGGAAGATGGGTTCCGGCAGGAGTAGTGGATCCAGAAAAAACAGAGCACGTCCTTACGGGCCTAGAACCGGGTCATAAATACGAGTTCCGTGTGAAAGCAGTCAATGAAGAAGGAGAATCAGAGCCTTTGAACACAGAAAGTGCTGTGGTTGCTAAAAATCCGTTCGACCCACCTGGAGCTCCTGGACTGCCGGATATTGTCGACTGGTCTGAGAGCACTGTTAAGCTTAAATGGGAGCCTCCTATGCGTGACGGAGGCGCTCCAATAACTGGGTACATAATTGAGATGAAAGAGAAGTTTGATACAAGTTTCGTAAAAGCTGTTGAAACTTCTGGTCCTAAATGCGAAGGAATTGTTCCAAGGTTGGTTGAAGGCAATCAGTATCAATTCCGAATCAGAGCTGTCAACAAAGCAGGACCTGGAGAACCTAGTGAAGCGACTAATCCTCACACTGCCAAGGCACGTTGGTTGAAACCGCACATTGACCGTACTAGTTTGCAGCCGTTGACTGTCAAAGTTGGCCTGACTATCAGCTTGAATGTCAACATTATTGGAGAGCCGCCTCCAATTGTCACTTGGTCCATTGGAGAGACCCAGTTGAAAACAGATGATGTCTATAGAATTGATAACATTGACTACAACACAAAGTTCTTTGTAATGAAAGCCAAACGCAAGCACACTGGTACGTACACGATTCGTGCTACCAATGAAGTTGGAGAAGATGAAGCGGAGATTGAGATCACTGTCGTTGGTAAACCAACTAAACCCAAGGGTCCGCTCTCAGTTACTGATGTCACTAAGCATGGTTGTAAATTGAAATGGCACAGACCAGACGATGATGGTGGCTGCCCTATCGAGTACTACGAAATCGAGAAATTGGACCCGCTTTCTGGAACTTGGGTTTCTTGTGCCAGATCCACTGAGCCTGAAGCTAACATCACTGGATTGCTTGAGGGCAAGCCTTACAAGTTCCGCGTCAAAGCTGTTAACAAAGAAGGCGACTCTGAAGAGTTGGAAGCTGATAAATCAATAATCGCCAAGAATCCCTTCAACGAACCCAGCAAGCCAGGACGTCCTGATCTCAAGGACTGGGATAAAGATTTCGTGGACTTGGCCTGGACTCCACCGGAAGACACTGGTGGAGCGGCTATTGAGAAATATATCGTCCAGATGCGCGACAAGGACGGAAGGACGTGGGTTGACGCAGCAATGGTTGTTGGTGATAGAACCACTGCTAAAGTTACTGAAGGAATCGAACCTGGGCACGAGTACGAGTTCCGTGTGGTTGCAGTAAATCGCGCAGGACCTAGTGAACCCAGTGACGTTTCCAAGAGTGTGGTAGCCAAGCCAAGATTTTTGGCTCCAAGAATCGACAGGAAAAACCTGGCGAAGAAAGTTCTCAGGATTGGCCAGATGCTGCGGCTGGAAGCTGACATAAAAGGAGAGCCGCCACCACAAGTCACCTGGAAGTACAAAGACACGATCCTGAAGTCGATGGATCGTCTCAAGATTGACAACGAAGAATATCACACGTTGTTCATTCTTAACAAGTTGAAGCGAGCTGACACAGGAACTTACACTGTTATAGCTACCAATGACAGTGGAACCGATCAGGTTGACATCGAGCTGGTGGTTCTTAGCAAGCCTACCAAACCTAAAGGTCCTTTGGACGTTTCTGATGTCACAGCGGATGGCTGTAAGTTGAAGTGGAATCCGCCTGATGATGACGGTGGCGAACCGATTGATCATTATATTGTTGAACGTATGGATGTTGATACTGGAAGGTGGGTTCCTTGCGCGACAAGCAAAACTCCAGAGGCGGAAATTGGAGGGCTGAATGAAGGAAAAGACTACATGTTCCGTGTGAAAGCCGTCAACGCTGAAGGCGACTCGGAACCTTTGGAAACTGATCTTCCGACCACTGCCAAGAATCCCTTCAGAGAACCAGACCCTCCTGGCAAACCAGACTTGAAGGACTGGGACAAGCGACATGTTGTCCTTAAGTGGAAGCCTCCGAAACGTGACGGCGGAGCGCCTATTGAAAAGTACATCATTGAGAAGAAAGATATGTATGGAAAGTGGACGAAAGCTGGCGAAGTTCCTGGGGAAAAACTCCAAGGCACGGTTGAAGATTTGACTGAAGGACAGAAGTATCAATTCAGAATCAAAGCTGTCAATAAAGGAGGAGTCAGTCAACCTAGTGATCCTAGTGATATTTTGACAGCCAAAGACAGATATGCAGCTCCGAAGATTGATCGTACCAATCTTCGCGATCTCACGGTTAAGGCTGGTAATCAAATAAAGCTGGATGTTAAAGTATCTGGAGAACCTCCGCCAGACAAAGTTTGGTGGCACAACAAAGTTCGCCAGGAAGATGGAGTTAGTCTTACTATTGAGATGGAAGATTATAGGACTAAGTTCATTATTCCTTCGGCGACGAGAAAACACTGTGGACAGCTGACTCTTAAGGCGGAAAATGATTCCGGTAAAGATGAAGCTTCGATTGAAATTTTGGTGCTAGATAGACCAGCTAAGCCTGAGGGACCGCTTAAGGTCAGTGATGTTCATAAGGAGGGATGCAAACTTAAATGGAATCCTCCAATTGATGACGGTGGAGCTCCTATTGAACACTACGTTGTCGAGAAAATGGACACTGAAACAGGAAGATGGATTCCTGTTGGAAGAACTAAGGACAATAATTTTGAAGTTGAAAATTTGGTACCCGGGCAAGAGTATAAGTTCCGGGTCGCGGCGGTCAATGCTGAAGGAGAGTCTGAACCTTTGGTCACGGATCATAGTATTGTCGCCAAAAATCCGTTTGGTAATTTAATTATTTTAATTATTTTTTTTTTTTTTTTTAGTCATCGAGCAAATTGTAAGGAGTAAATTTTATTTTAATTTTAATTCGTGATCTTAAAATTTGTCATGACGCGTTTCGGACAAAGTAGAAAAAAATTATTTTAAATTTTTTGAAAAATAAAATTATAAGTATACTTACACCGCTTTTTATGATTTTTAAATTGAAGTTTGAAAAATATTCCGGCTTTGATTTAATTTCTCCAAAAAAATCTGTCAATAAAAAAAAAAATTGTATACAAAATTTTACAACTGTCGAAGATATTAAAATTTTAAATTAAATAAAATAATAAAATTTTTGTTGAATAAATTAATTTAAAAAATTATTGTATTAAATTATATATTATTTTTATTGAATACAGATGAGCCAGGACCACCAGGTAGACCAGAAGCAACCGACTGGGACAAAGATCACGTTGATCTCAGATGGACTCCACCGTTACAAGACGGTGGATCTCCAATAACTGGCTATATGATCGAGAAACGCGAAAAGGGCTCTCAAAAATGGATGAAAGCTTGCGAGACAAACAGCCCCGAGTGCAAAGGTCGTGCAGAAAATCTTGACGAAGGTGTCGAGTACGAGTTCAGAGTCAGAGCTATCAACGCTGCTGGTCCTGGTGAACCTTCTGACGCCAGCAAAGCAATCATGGCTAAGAGTCGCAGAGGTACTATAAAAATATTTTTTTACAAAGATTTTTGAACTACTTGATGTTAATTTGGATATTAATTTTTCAGTACCACCCAAAATTGATAGACGTAATCTCCGCGATGTTCACATTCGCGAGGGTGAGCGCTTCCACTTTGACGTTAAAGTTATCGGTGAACCGGTTCCTGAGGTCACCTGGGTTATCAATGACAAGAATATTCACATAACGACCTACCGTCGTGTCGTTAATGAGCCGAATAACACCAAGTTCTTCAATGACAAAGCTGAACGCAAAGACACTGGAATTTACAAGATTACAGCTGTTAATCAGTTTGGAAGTGATACTGCTGAAGTCGAGGTCACTGTTATTTGTAAGTATATTAGATGAAGAAGGATATAATTATTCTCTTTACTTGAGAATAAAAAAAATTTTATTTACTTGAGGATAAAAAAAAATTTGTTCAAATTAAAAAAGTTTTTAATTAGATTTAAAAACTTTTATTAAAAAAAATTTTGACAATTTTTTTAATCAAATCTGAAGATTTCTATTAAAAAAATTTTGGTAATTATTTACAAGTGGGGTTCACCCTATTTTTTGCCATTTTTAGGTAAAAAATTAACATTTTTTCATTTTTTTTTATTCTGTCCGTTTTTACGGCGCATTTATGATAAAAAATGTCGTGAACAGAAAAAATAAAGATTTCGATAGCTTTCTTGCCTTTAAAAGTTGGAAAAATTTTGGCTCTCATATTTTTGGATAAAATTTCTATTTTATCTTTTTTTAATGTTTTCGATATATATTTTTTTTTTTTAAAAGTACATAAAAAAATAAACAATTAAAAAAAAAAAATTGATCAATTTGATCATGAATAATTTAACATTAGGCTAGCATGGGTTGACCCCACTTGTAAATAATTACCAAAATTTTGGTCAAATATAATTTATGAATAAAAAAAAATTTTTTAAAACTAACTTAAAAAATAGATAATACTTATTTATCAATTGTTATTGATATTTAATTACAATTAGACAATAATAGAGTTATAAAGAGGGTTAAGGACAAGTAATTACGTAACAAATTTATTGCTACAAAAAAAATTTCGGCATCAATTCAAGTGCAGACACTAGAGATATTAACAATTGAATTTGCTTGACATTAATAGACTGTTGAAAAGTTTGCTCGCGGTAACATTAATGTGTCTATGGCGCCCAAAGATCTAGCAGTCGGTCTGTTTAATTTTATATACTTAAAAAATTATCATCTACAATAATTATTTAGTGAAGAATACATAAAATTTATTAGATTGTAATAACAATAACTATAACTTATAGTAAAAATGTTTTTGTGATTCTCAGCAAGACCATCGAAGCCCGAAGGACCTCTGGACGTTTCTGACATCACCAAGAATGGTTGTACCCTCAAATGGAGAAAACCCAAGGATGATGGTGGCGAACCAATCGAAGGATATCTCGTGGAGAAATATGACCCGGAGACTGGTGTTTGGTTGCCAGTTGGCAAGTGTGCGGGTACTGAGATGAAGGTTGATGGTTTAACTCCCGGTCACGAGTACAAATTCCGCGTTAAAGCCCTCAATTCTGAGGGAGAATCTGAGCCGCTGGAGACTTATGGATCTATCATCGCCAAGGATCCATTCAGTAAATACTTACTAATTTTTTAATTATTATAATTTATAATTTATTTATTATAAAGGAATGATTACTAATTTTTATAATTAATTGTAGCGGTACCATCGCCTCCTGGTGCTCCTGAGCCGACAGACTGGTCAGCAAACACAGTAGACTTAACCTGGCGAGAACCTTTCTCGAATGGTGGGTCTCCAATCACTGGATATATTATTGAGAAGAAAGATAAATACAGCGCTATGTGGGAAAAAGCTTTGGAATTGACTTCCCCACAGTTAGAAGCACATTTAACGGGATTGATTGAAGGAAATGAATATCAGTTCCGTGTTATTGCTGTCAACAAAGCTGGTCAGTCGGAACCTGGTGATGTTAGCAAGACATTCCTTGCTAAGCCACGTTTCCGTAAGTATTTAAAAAATAATATTGAAATTAGGAGACATCTGATAATTTTTAGAAATTCTTTTACAAATAAATTATGACAAGAAAAATTATTTTAAAAAATTTCTTAAATAGAAGCTCTAAAAAATTATAAATAGGAAAATCAAAAAATTATCAAGTGTCAGCTAATTTCAATGTCCTATTAAAAAAAGTCGGTAATTATTTACAAGTGGGGTCAACCCATACTGGGTCATGTAAATTTTTTTTTTTTTGATCAAATTGATCAATTTTTTTTTAAATTGTTTGTTTTTTTTTATATACACGGAAAGAACAAGATGACACTGGATACCATCCCAGATTATACTCAGTGATATCTGTGGTGAAAAAAAATTTCAGATAGTAGCTAGAAAAATTCAGATTATACTGCGTGATCTCTGGATTATACTCATTGTAATCTGAATTATACTAGCTACTATCTGAAATTTTTTTCCCTCAGTATAATCTTGGATGATAGCCAGTGTCATCTTGTTCTTTCCGTGTATTTTTCAAAAAAAATAATATACCAAAAAAAGATAAAATAGAAATTTTATCCAAAAACATTAAAGCCAAAATTTTTTCCAACTTTTAAAGGAAAAAAAGCTATCGAAATCTTTATTTTTTCCTTTCACGACATTTTTAATCATTAAGAAAATTTTTATATGCTAATTTTTCACCTAGTTATGGCCCAAAATGAGGTTGATCCCACTTGTAAATAATTACTAAAATTTTCTAGCCAAATTAATTTCCTAAAAATTGATACTCAAAAATAATAATGTTACAGTTGCTCCAAAGATCGACCGAAGACACCTGAAGGACATAACCCTATCAGCAGGTTCAACCCTCAAATTCGACGCAAATATTATTGGAGAACCGGCACCACATGTCGACTGGCGTTGTTCATCTATCCCAATTGTCTCTAACAAAACAGTCACCCTCGAGAATCCTCCTTACAGCACCAAACTAGTGATCAGACCTGTGGCTCGAAATAACACCGGGGAGTACGTGGTCACAGCGACCAACAGCTCGGGCAAGGACAGTGTCACCATAAATGTGGTCGTCACTGACAAGCCATCTGCGCCTGAAGGTCCACTGGAGATCTCAGACGTCCACAAAGAGGGCTGCAAGCTTAAATGGAAGCGTCCAATAGACGATGGTGGTACTCCTGTAGAATACTACCAAGTCGAGAAAATGGACCCGGACACCGGCTGCTGGATTCCTTGTGGCAGGTCTCCCGAGCCTCACATGGATGTCATCGGGTTGACTCCCGGGAAAGAGTACAAGTTCCGTGTGTCTGCCATCAACGCTGAAGGAGAGTCAGAACCACTTACTGCCGAGGAAACTATAATCGCTAAGAATCCATTCGATGAACCTGACAAGCCTGGAAATCTCAAAGCCACAGACTGGGATCGTGATCATGTGGATCTTGAATGGACACCTCCATTGAATGACGGAGGTTCTCCGATTACTGGATACATAATCGAGAAGAAAGACAAATATGGTGACTGGGAAAAAGCCATGGAAGTATCTCCAGAGTTGACTTATGCAACCGTTCCAGATTTAATAGAAGGCCAGCCGTATGAATTCCGCGTTCGCGCAGTTAATGCAGCTGGTCCCAGTGAACCTTCCAATGCAACACCAACAATAATCGCTAAGCCACGCAACCAGCCGCCAATGATCGACCGTACGAACCTGGAAGACATAAAAATCAAAGCTGGCCAGAACTTCAGCTTTGATGTCAAAGTCAGCGGAGAACCTCCGCCAAAGACAACCTGGTTATTAGGGGTCAAGGAACTTTACCCGACTGATCGTATCAAGATTAAGAACGTAGAATACGCAACTAACTTTGCCGTCCGCATGGCGACTAGAGCCGACTCTGGAAGATACACTCTCAATGCTGAGAATTCCAGCGGTAAGGATTCAGCTACTGTGAGAGTTATTGTATTAGATAAACCCGGAGCACCGGAGGGACCGCTGAGAGCTTCAGATGTCCATGCGGAAGGGTGTACTTTGTCGTGGAACCCGCCGGAGGATGATGGAGGACAGCCTATTGAGTGCTACGTCGTCGAGAAAATGGACGACGCGACTGGAAGATGGGTCCCAGCGGGTCAAACAGATGGTCCAGAGACTACTCTGAAGATTGATGATCTAACCCCGAGACACAAGTACAAATTCCGTGTTCGTGCTGTTAATAAACAAGGAAAATCAGATCCACTTACGACTACACAAAATGTTGAAGCTAAGAATCCGTTCGACGAACCTGGCAAACCAGGAACTCCCAAAATCACGGACTTTGACCGCGACTTTGTTGAACTGGCCTGGGGTCGGCCGGTTGAAGATGGAGGATCTCCAATTATTGGGTACATTATTGAAAAGAGAGATAAATTTAATCCTAATTGGGAAGAAGTTAGCAAAATTGAAGGAGATGTTACTCGCGGAAGAGTCAATGATTTGATAGAAGGTACTACTTATGAATTCCGTGTTCGCGCTGTAAACAAAGGTGGTCCTGGCGCAGCTTCAGATCCTACTAGTCCGCACATTGCAAGACCGAAGAATTTGCCACCGAAAATCGACCGCAAATACATGCTGGATGTCAAAGTCAAGGCTGGTGCGTTCTTCGACTTTGATGTTCCGGTTATTGGTGAACCACCACCAACCAAGGAATGGAACTTGAAGGGCAATATGGTCACTAATGATGACCGTATTAAAATTACCAACTCGGATTACAACACGAAGGTGCGTTTCATGGACGCTAGACGTGCAGACTCGGGTACTTACACGTTGACAGTTAAGAATGTCAACGGTGTAGACAGTGCTACGTTGGAAGTTATCGTAATGGACGTTCCATCTCCACCAGAGGGTCCACTTAAGATTGACAACGTCACAAGACACGGCTGTACACTCAGCTGGAGAGTCCCAAGAGATGATGGAGGCGCTGAGATCCTTCACTATATGATCGAAAAAATGGACTCGGAAAGCATGCGCTGGGTTCCTGCTGCTGAATCAGATATGTGCACTTACAAAGTTGATCATTTGATAGAAGGACATCAATACACGTTCCGTATTCGTGCTGTGAACAAGATTGGAGAGTCATTGCCTTTGACAGGGCTTGATGAAATCACTGCCAAGGATCCGTTTGGCAAACCCGACAAACCTGGCCAGCCAATTGCGACTGATTGGAACAAAGACTACGTTGATCTTGAATGGACTCCACCGAAGAAAGACGGTGGATCTCCAATCACTGGGTACATTATTGAGAAACGTCCGCGCTTTGGACAATGGGAAAAAGCCTTGGAAGTTTCCGGAGGAAAGAATTGCACTGCTAAGGTGCCAGATCTTGCTGAAGGTCAGGAATATGAGTTCCGCGTGATTGCAGTCAACCAAGGCGGACAAGGAGAACCTTCAGAAGCTTCAGCGCCGGTGATTACAAAACCAAGGTTCCAGGCTCCGACCTTCGATAAGATGTTGATGCGAGACCTGACGGTGCGAGCTGGCCAGAAGATCAGTTGGGACCTTCCCATCGAGGCGGCTCCTAAGCCCACTGCCTACTGGACTCTAAACGGCAAACCGATTGAACAAGATGTTCGCCATGAAATATTCACCACGTCAACCAACACAACCTTTGAAATTCCCTTCTCTGTACGATCTGACGCTGGTCGTTACACTTTGAATCTAGTTAATGACGTTGGAAAAATGTCAGCTAGTGCTCATGTCACAGTGCTGGATCGGCCTTCACCACCAGAGAAACCACTGGTGGTCAGTAACATTTGCAAGGACAGCTGTCATTTGTCATGGCAGTTACCGCTCGATGACGGTGGAAGTCCAATTCTTCATTACATCGTCGAGAAGATGGACGTCTCACGAGGAACTTGGTCTGACGCAGGTATGGCAATGACTTTGAACCACGAAGTTTTCAGACTGACTCACCGAAAGGAGTACTACTTCCGTGTGAAGGCTGTGAACAACATCGGCGAGTCAGATCCTCTGGAAACAACCCGCAGTATTGTGGCTAAGAATGAGTTCGATGAGCCTGATGCACCTGGTAAGCCCAAGATTGTTGACTGGGACAAAGATCACGTTGACCTGACCTGGCCAGCTCCTGAAAACAACGGAGGATCGCCTATCACTGGATACATTGTTCAGAAGAAGGAGAAAGGCAGTCCTTACTGGATCAACGCCGTTCACGTACCTAGTGACAAAACTAGTGCGACTGCTCCGGACCTTACTGAAGGAATGGAGTACGAGTTCAGGGTAATTGCGGTTAATGCTGCCGGACAGTCAGAACCTTCGGAACCAAGCGACACGGTAATTGCCAAGAGTCGTCATCTGGCACCTAAAATTCAAACTCCGTTGGATGACATTAGAATCAAAGCCGGATTGGTCTTCCATGTTGATATTCACTTCATCGGAGAACCTACACCTGAAGTAACTTGGACTTTGAACAACAAAGAGCTTACTACTAATGAAAAAACAACGATTACTTCTATTGGATACCACACAATCGTGCATACTGTCAACGCTCAACGGGCTGATTCAGGTCGTTACCATCTTACATTGAAGAACGAAAGCGGTGTTGACGAGGGTAGCTTCAACCTCATTGTCCTCGACCGTCCAGGTCCACCTGAAGGTCCATTAGAGTACGAAGAAATTACTAGCCAGTCGGTTACTTTGTCCTGGAAACCACCGAAAGACAATGGCGGTAGTGAAATTACTGGATACGTTATTGAGAAACGTGATTTGACTCACGGAGGTGGTTGGGTACCAGCTGTTAACCACGTCAGCCCTACTCAGACCCACGCAACGGTTCCAAGGTTGATGGAAGGCTCGAAATACGAGTTCCGAGTCTCGGCAGAAAACTTGCAAGGTCGTTCAGATCCTCTGAAAACTGATAAAGCTATCGTCGCGAAGAATCAATTCGTTGTTCCTGGACAACCAGGTAAACCCGAATGCTTGGACTCTAGCAAAGATCATATTCACATCAAATGGACTCCGCCAATTAGCAACGGAGGATCCGCCATTCTTGGATACGAAATTGAGAGACGTGATCGCGCTACGGGTCGCTGGATAAGAATCAACAAGGAACTGGTCAAGATACCTGATTACCTTGACGAACATGTTTCTGAAGGTCATCAGTATGAGTACCGTGTTTCTGCAGTTAACGCCGCGGGAGCCGGAAAACCAAGTGACGCTTCTAACGTCTTTGCTGCTAGACCAATGAAAGAGAAGCCTAAACTTCACCTTGACGCTCTTCTGGGCCGTAAGATCCGCGTTCGTGCTGGAGAACCAATCCACGTGGATATTCCGATCTCCGGAGCACCAACTCCAAGAGTCGCTTGGCTCAAAGACGCTGGTCCATTGGTGGATAACTACCGAATTTCCACGCAGACTAAGAGTGAACACACTGTTTTACTGATTGAGAAGTCTACTCGCGAAGACGCTGGATTCTACTCCGTGGAAGCGACCAATGAATTTGGAAGCGACATGGCTGACATTCAGGTGATCGTCGTCGACAAGCCTGATCCGCCGAAAGGACCGCTTCTGTACTCAGGAACCAACCACGAGTCAGTGTCATTGTCCTGGAGTCCACCTGACGACAACGGTGGCGCTGAGATCACCAACTACATCGTCGAAATGTGCGACTTTGGAATGGACAACTGGCGCCAAGTACCTGGCTTCTGTCCTACTTGCCACTTTACAGCCCGAGGATTGCAAGAAGGCCGTCGGTATATCTTCAGAGTACGTGCTGAGAATCTCTACGGAGTATCAGAACCTCTGGACGGCAAACCCGTGGTGGCCAAGAGTCCTTTCGATCCTCCAGGACCACCAAGTCAGCCAGAAATTCTTGGTTACACGCCCAACACTTGTACTCTCACCTGGAATCCACCAGACAACACTGGCGGTAAGCCTATTACTGGTTACTACGTAGAGAAACGTGAACGAGGCGGCGAATGGCTCAAGGTAAACAATTACGCGACACCCAATACAACATTCTCCGTTCAAGATCTTCATGAAGGTGGTCGCTATGAATTCCGTGTGATTGCTGTTAATGAAGCTGGACCAGGAGATCCTAGCAGAGCCACTGACCAGATTGTCGCTGGACACCAACGTCTCAGGCCAGACGCTCCTGAGCAACCCAACGCTGACCGAGTTACCAAAGATTCAGTTACTCTGTCATGGAGACCACCAAGAAACGACGGTGGTGCTAAGATTCGCGGTTACTACGTTCAATCCAAGAGGAAAGACGAATCTGATTGGTCAGATGTCAATGGAGCTCCAATTTCTGGACTCATCTACACTGTGCCCAAGCTGAGACTCGGAGACGAGTACCAGTTCCGTATAATTGCTATGAATGACGTTGGAAAGAGCGACCCAAGTCGTCCTACGAACCCCATCACCATTGAAGAACAACCTAACAAACCGATCATGGACTTGGGAGGCGTCAGAGACATCACAGTCCGCGCTGGAGAAGATTTCAGCATCCACGTTCCGTATGTAGGCTTCCCAAGACCCATGGCTTCTTGGTTTGCAAACGACGTCGTTCTGGATGAAACAGACAGAAGAGTTCATCAAAAACTTGAAGATGATTACGCCAGTATTGTCGTTAAGAACTCGCGACGCTCTGATGGAGGTCAGTACCGTCTTCAGCTAAGGAACTCTTCTGGATTCGACACTGCCACTGTCAATGTTAGAGTTCTTGACCGTCCAAGCCCACCGCAGAACCTTAGAGCCGACGAATTTGCAGGAGAAGCTCTTACGTTGTACTGGAACCCGCCTAAGGACAATGGCGGAGCTGATATCACCAACTACGTGATTGAGAAACGTGAAAGATCCCAGTCTTGGACCAAGATCAGTGGCTACGTCACTGCTCCATTTGTTCGTGTACGTAATCTCAATATCGGGCAGGAGTACGAGTTCCGCGTGATGGCTGAAAACCAATACGGAACTTCTGATCCAGTTGAAACTAAAGAACCAATCAAAGCGCGCTATCCATTCGATCCGCCAAGCGCTCCAGGAGTACCTCAAGGTGTCGAGACTACAGAAGACAGCATCACTATCACCTGGTCGAGACCAAGAAGCGATGGAGGCTCACCAATCACCGGTTACATTGTCGAGAAGCGTATGATCAGCGAAGACAAGTGGATTAAAGCAACTCCAGCACGTATTCCTGACACTACTTACAAGGTAGGAGGATTGATTGAAAATCACGACTACGAATTCCGTGTCGCAGCAGTTAATGCTGCTGGACAAGGTCCATGGAGCATGAGTTCAGACGCTATTCGCGCAGCTGCACCACAATTTGCGCCCAAGATCACTAGCGACCTGAGCATCCGCGACATGACAGTGATTGCTGGTGAACATTTCACCATAACTGTTCCGTTTAACGCCAACCCGAAACCCAGACCCAACTGGTCGATAAACGGAGAAGAAGTTATCCAAGATGACAGAATAAAGTTCGAGACGACAGAAGTAGCTTCGCAGTTTATCAACCGCAAGGCCAAGAGAAGCGATACTGGTTGTTACACTATTCAACTGGCGAATGCAATTGGCACAGACTCAGCTTCTTGCCGAGTTCTGGTCGTCGACAAACCGTCGCATCCTCTGGGACCACTCGATGTGTCTGACATTACTCCTGAAACTTGCACCCTGTCCTGGAAGCCGCCATTTGACGATGGTGGTTCACCAGTTACCAATTATGTTGTCGAGAAATTGGATCCTGGCGGTTACTGGGTAAAATTAAGCAGTTTCGTACGCAACACGCACTACGACGTAATGGGTCTTGAACCCAACAAAAAGTTCAACTTTAGAGTGCGTGCTGAAAATCAGTACGGAATATCTGAGCCTCTGGTAGGCGATGAGCCAATAATGGCCAAATTCCAGTTCAACGTTCCTGAGCCACCTGGTCAACCAAGAGTCATCGACTGGGACACCGACAGCATCACCATTTCTTGGGACAAGCCAGTTTCAGATGGTGGATCAAGGATTCAAGGGTACAAAGTGGAGTATCGCGACCCTACAGACGGTAGCAGCTGGCGCATAGCCAACGACTACCTGGTGAAAGACACCCACTACATCTGCTACGGATTGGCTCGCGGTCAGGAGTATGAATTCCGTGTTCGCGCTCAAAACGCCGCTGGACTCAGCAAACCCAGTCCACCCTCGATACAATTCAAACTACGCAGCAAATTCAACGTACCTTCACCACCTGGTACTCCACAAGTCATCAAGGTCGGCAAGAATTACGTAGACTTGAGATGGGAGGCTCCGACTTCTGACGGAGGTAGCCGAATCACTGGATACGTTATCGAGAAGCGAGAAATCGGCTCGGCTATCTGGATGAAGTGCAACGAGTACAACGTGGTAGATCTTGATTACACCGTGATGCATTTGATTGAAAGAGGCGATTACGAGTTCCGAGTGTTTGCAGTTAACGCTGCTGGAAAATCTGAAGCGAGCTCATGCACAACGCCCGTCAAAGTCTGCGAAGTTGAGGGTGGAGAGAAACCAGAGTTCACCAAGCCGCTACCAGTCAGCCAAGGAGTTCCATTGGGCAAAACTTACGTCCTGGAATGCGAAGCTACAGGCAGACCAATGCCTACACCCAGATGGCTGCGCAACGGACGGGAAATCACAATGGGCGGACGATTCAGATGCGAAAGCCGAGACGACGGTCTCTTCAGACTTGTCATCTCAGAAGTTTGGGAAGCTGACAGCGGAGATTACGCTTGCCAGGCTTCTAATCCTCTGGGAATCGCCACGACAACGATGAGACTAAAGATTGGAACGCCACCGAGGATTGAGCGCATGCCAAGTGACCTTTACTTGCCGGAGAAGGACAACACCAAGATCAAGATCTGGTACAGCGGTGATCAACCAATGGACGTAGTCCTCAAGAAGGACGGCTCCAAGGTGGTCGAGTCTGCGCACATCAAGTACACCATCTTCGACGAGTACTTGATTATTTTCATCAAAGACATAAACCGCGAAGACGAAGGTCTCTACGAGCTGTCCATCAGCAATGACAGTGGCAGTGTAAGCGGATCCTTCAACGCTCGCGTTACTGGACCTCCTGGACCGCCTGTTGGACCACTAGAGGCTTCTGACATCGACAAGCACACATGCACTCTTGCTTGGCACCCACCCAAGTCAGACGGTGGTCTCAAAGTCACTCACTACGTCGTAGAACGTCGCGATGTTACTCAAGGACACTGGCTGACCATCTCCAGCTCGGTCAAGGACACCACCTTCATTGTCCAAGGCCTGAACGAAGGACACGAGTACATGTACCGTGTGATGGCCGTCAATGACAACGGAATGGGCCCTGCTTTGGAAGGAACCAATCCCATCAAAGCCAAAGCGCTCTTCGACCCGCCAGGACCTCCCGGAAAGCCTAAAGTTCTGGAGATTGGTGGAGACTTTGTTAACCTGTCTTGGACCAAGCCTGAGAACGACGGAGGAGCGAGAGTCCAGGGCTACTGGATCGACAAACGCGAAGCAGGTACCATTGCCTGGCAACGCGTCAACATTCTTATCTGCCCTACGACTCAGATAAACGTCAGCAACTTGATCGAAGGTCGTCAGTACGAGTTCCGCGTGTTTGCTCAGAACCAAGCTGGACTCAGTCCAGAGTCTACTGCTTCTACATCGGTGAAGATCGTCGATCCTCAGGTGTCCAAGCCTCCAGAGATAATCCAGGGTCTGAAGAAAATAAACTGCGCTCAGAACACAAACGCTACCTTCAAGTGTGTAATCACTGGCTCTCCTACGCCTCACATCACCTGGTACAAGGGAGCTAGAGAACTCCAGAACAGCAGCCGCTACCAGATATTCTCCGAGAACGATTGCCATACTCTGGTGATTCAGGATGTCTTTGGTGAAGATGCCGATGAGTATATCTGTCGCGCTTCCAACAAGGGAGGCCACAAATCCACCAAAGGTGAATTATTCATCATGACACCTCCTAAACTTAATGTTCCTCCAAGGTTCCGTGACACTGCCTTCTTCGACAAGGGTGTTAATGTCGTGATTAAGATTCCTTTCACTGGATTCCCCAAGCCCAAGATCCACTGGATTCGTGAAGGTGAAACTATTGAGTCTGGAGGTCACTACAATGTTGAACTTAAAGAACGACACGCGATCTTGACTATCAGAGACGGAAACCGCATTGATTCTGGACCGTACAGAATTACAGCTGAAAATGAACTGGGACAAGACTCAGCTATCATTAAGATTCAAATTAGCGATCGTCCAGACCCACCACGCTTCCCAGTTATTGATAACATTGGTCACGATTCATTGGCACTTACTTGGAAGCCTCCACTGTGGGACGGTGGTAGCAACATCACCAACTACGTTGTTGAAAAACGAGAAGCTCCGATGACCAGCTGGATCAGATGTGGTATGACGCGATTCACCAGCTTCGCTGTTCAAGACTTGAGTCCTGGTCATCAGTATGACTTCCGTGTCTGTGCTGAAAATGTATACGGAAGATCTGACCCCAGTGAAGTCACGCCACTGATCACGACCAAGGGTGCTAAAAAGAAGGCGCCTGAAAAACGCGAAGTCCGGTATGATGAAAGCGGCAAGAAGATCCGGGGAAACAGCGATGAAAAAGTTCGCGATTATGATCAGTTTGTCTTTGACATCTACAGCAAGTATGTGCCCCAGCCTGTTGAGATCAAGACAATGTCAGTCTACGACAGATATGATATTCTTGAAGAAATCGGTACCGGAGCATTCGGAGTCGTTCATCGGTGTCGTGAACGCGCTACTGGAAATATATTTGCGGCTAAATTTATCCCAGTGTCGCATATTATGGAGAAGGAGTTGATCAGGAAGGAGATAGATATTATGAACCAGCTGCACCACCAGAAGTTAATAAACTTACACGATGCATTTGAAGATGACGATGAAATGATTTTGATATTCGAGTTCTTGTCAGGTGGAGAACTGTTCGAGCGAATCACTGCTGAAGGCTACATCATGTCGGAAGCTGAAGTTATTAATTACATGAGACAGATCTGCGAGGGTATCAAGCACATGCATGAGAAGAACATCATCCACTTGGATATCAAGCCGGAGAATATCATGTGCCAAATGAGAAACAGCACCAATGTTAAGCTGATTGACTTTGGCTTAGCTACTAAATTAGATCCTAATGAAGTGGTCAAGATCAGCACAGGAACTGCGGAATTTGCAGCGCCTGAAATTGTAGAGCGGGAACCTGTTGGGTTCTACACAGACATGTGGGCTTGTGGAGTCCTGGCTTACGTTTTGCTTAGTGGTCTTTCGCCTTTTGCTGGGGACAATGACATAGAGACGCTTAAAAATGTCAAGGCCTGCGACTGGGACTTTGATGAGGAGACGTTCAGGCATGTTTCTGACGAGGGCAAAGACTTTATCCGCAGACTGCTGATCAAGAACAAGGAAAAACGTATGACTGCTCATGAGTGTCTGGTACACCCGTGGTTGACTGGAGACCACAGCGATCTTACTGGCAGAATTGCTGGCAGCAAGTACATCAGGTTCAGGGATAGAATTAGGGCTAAGTACGAAGACTGGGAGAAATATGTTCTACCTATTGGACGACTTGCGGAATACTCGTCGCTTAGGAAATTGCTTATTGAGAAATACAAGATTTATGACTCGTCTTTCGGTAAGTTTTTTATTTTTATTTTATGATTAATAATTATTAATGTTGAGTTAGATAGTAATTAGAGGGTTTTTAATTTAAGATCGAAGACAAGCAGCTCCAAGATTTGTTATCAAGCCACAAAGTGCGTTTACTTATGAAGGACAGAGTGTCAAATTCACGTGTCGTGTGATAGCTATTGCTGCTCCAACTCTCACGTGGTTCCACAATAATCAGGAACTTAGACAGTCTGTTAAATTTATGAAGAGATACGTCGGTGATGATTACACCTTCATCATCAACAGATCCAAGTTGGAGGACAGAGGAGAGTATGTTATTCGGGCTGAAAACCACTATGGATACCGGGAAGAAGTTGTCTTCCTTAATGTCCAACGTAAGTTTTTATTTTTTTATTTAGTTAATTAATTGCGTGAACCCAAAAAAGATGTAATTCAAATTTTACGCTGCAGAATTAAAAGGGAGGATAAAAAAATTTATTTTAACTCTAATCAAATCATGAATAGTAGCAACCTTGCAGTTACTATGTGACCGCCGTAACTTGTGAACGATAAATAAATAATTTTTCTTTATTCAATAATAAATTTTGTTAAATTGCACTGTACTTTCTTAACTATTGACGTTTTTAAAGATATAAGCTCATCCCAATGTTACACTCATCAAGAGCTTTCATTTGAGTACCCACATGCATTTTGATATATTTTTCATATATACATAAATATATAATATATATTTTAAAAATATAAGCTCATTCCAATGTTACACTAATCAAGAGCTTTCATTTGAGTACCCACATGCATTTTCATATATACATATATATATATATATATATATATATATATATATATATATATATATATATATATATATATATATATATAATATACATAAAATATATGAAAAATTGATGTGGGTACTCAAATGAAAGGTCTCGATGAGTGTAATGTCGGGGTAAGCTTATATCTTTAAAAATGTCAATAGTTCACAAGATTTCTTAATTATGTATCTAGAGATAGAGTATTTTCGAATATTGCCTAAATACTTATCATAATAAATTGACTATCGGTGAGAATGATATGAAACCTTGAAAAGGCACAAACTCAAGTCAAGACCTTTGTAATGACTCTAAATTTCACTAAAAAAATCGATTTTATCATATGACTATCCTGCACTGATAAAAAAATTGACTTGACTCAAGAGCCAAACTCTTGAACCAAGAATTCCATTTTGAAGAAAATGATTTTCTTGAGTCAAGAGAATAAATTCTTGAGCTAAGAAATTATTCTTGGTCTAAGAAAATTTTCTTGAGTCAAGAATTTATTCTCTTGACTCGAGAAAATCATTTTCTTCAAAATGGAATTCTTGGTTTAAGAGTTTGGCTCTTGAGTCGAGTCAATTTTTTTATCAGTGTGGAGAAAAAATTTTTTTTATTCTCTTCTTTCTGAAAAATTCGAAAAATTTTTTAATTCAGATAGATTTTTATAAATGAGTTTTTTTTTTTTAATTTCGACATTTTAGCGTCCCAAGAGTTAACTTTTTTTTATTTTAAATTTTTAGTCAGAAATTCAATAAATTTCTAACATCCTTTACTTAATTGGAGCAAAAAACAATTTAATAAATCGCATAACATTTTAATTAATAAATTAATTACAGCTCTTCCAAGAGAAATGCCACCATACAAACCGGACATCGCTCCAGTACGTAGACGTGAACCATTACCACAGTACTTCTGGCTGGAGACAACAGAATCAGCACCCAGCTTCACCTTCGAGCTCAGACCTCGTGTCATGCAGGAACGACAGTGCTGCAAACTGCTCTGTTGTCTCAGCGGTAAACCTCCTCCATCTGTCAGGTGGTTCAGAGACAGTCGCGAATTATCGAAACACGAGTACGCGATGTCTCATTCCGATGGTGTCGTCACTATGGAAATCATTGACTGCAGACCATCGGACAGTGGAAAATACAAGTGTGTGGCCACTAACTGCCATGGAAGTGATGAAACTAGTTGTGTTGTCATTGTAGAAGGTATGAATTTTACTTTTTATTAACAAAAATATTTTATTTCTGATTAATCATTTTAATAACTTCATTCTAGGAATGGGTGAGACTGAAGAACAAGAAAAATTAGCTGATAATATCTTGCACTCAGCAGGTATTTTAATTTTTTACGACTATTTTATTAAATCATTAAAGTTATAATTTATGAGTTTATTAAATATTTAATTATTGTTTTAGACCGGAAATTCATTGAGCAGCCAATAAAACCAGCACCGGCACAAGTTGTTATCAAACAACAGTTTAGCAGCTACGCAAGTTCAAACAAAAACTCATCATTCTCCAGAGTATGATTTTTATTTATTTAAAATAAATATATTAATTTATAAAAAAAATGGCTATAATTTTTATGGTACTATTTCAGACGACGACTGACACTTCGAGTTTCAAGAAATACGGCTCGAAATTAGATTCAACTGGAAGCCCGTCGAGGTCTAGGAATGCAACTAAAGAACTTTTATGTAAGATATTCAGAAATATTTATTTTATGACACTGAAATTAGCAGACATTTCACCATATTTAGATTTTAGTATTTACAAGTGGCGTCCACCCTATTTTTGGCCATATTTAGGTGAAAAATTAACATTTTTTAATTTTTTTTATTCTACTTATTTTTACGGCGCATTTATGATAAAAAAATGTTATGAAAGGAAAAAAAAAAGATTTCTATAGCCTTTTTGCCTTCAAAAGTTGAAAAAAATTTTGGGTCTCATGTTTTTGGATAAAATTTCTATTTTATCTTTTTTGGATATATTTTTTTTTGAAAAGTTTATAAAAAATGAACAATTAAAAAAAAAAAAGTTGAACATCACAATTTTCTAAAAAATTGTGATAATCGACTTTTTTTTTTTAATTGTTCGTCTTTTTATGTACTTTTCAAAAAAAAAAATATATCAATAAAATCAAATAGAAATTTCGTTCAAAAATTCGTGAAAATTAAAATGGTTTACCCCACTTGTAAATATTTACCTAGATTTTATTCAACAAAAAAATTAATTATAAAACAAATTTTAAAAAATTTTATTTATTTTTTACAATTTCTACACTTGGAATTTTTTATTAATAATTTTTTATTGTCACAATTTATTTTTCATAAAATTAAAAAATTATCAAATGTCTCTCAATTTAAAAATCATTTTTTTTTGCTTTTTTTTTTAAATTTGCCTTTAATTATAAAACTAGAGTATTAATTTATTAAAATATTAATTTTATTTATTTATTTATTAAATTTAAATGCCAAGGCGTGAAGCCGAACGGCAAAAATTTTATATATAAAGTTATATTTCACATAAGTACTGTTAATACATACATATTTTAAAATAATATTTACATAATAGCTTAAGATATAAGATTTACATAATACACAAGTGGATATATTGTTTTTTAAATATTTTGGAATGATCAATTTTTACTAGCTCACTATTTTATTGTTCTTCAAGATTTTTAAGAAAATCGAATACTCTCGTTTTAAAAGATTTTAAACCAAGAGAATTTATATAATTAATATAAATTATATTTGTTAAAATTCAATAGACCCATCGGATGATTCAATGCGACAACCAGAGTTTGTAACAAAACTGAAAGATCTTAAAGTAAACGACGGCGAGCCATTGGAACTGAGTGTTAAAGTAGACGGTGATCCAGAACCTCAAATCACGTGGACTAAGAACGGAAAGACTTTGAGATCGTCAGAAGTAGTAGACCTTAAATACAAGAACCGAGTAGCAACTCTTATAATAAACGAAGTCTTCCCAGAAGACGAGGGAGAATACACGTGTAAAGCTACGAACAGTATGGGTGCAGCAAGCACATCATGTAAATTAACTGTCAAACGTGAGTAACATATCTTTACTTAAATATTTATTTTTTATTGAAATTTGAAATTTAATTAAATATTAAATATTTATTTTTTATGATTAGCAATGACGAATGCAAGTGGCAAAAAATCAGGCGGTGACAAGCCACCGAAGATAGTCGACCATCTCAAGAGTGCCTACGTCAAAGACGGCGAAGCGGTGGTACTGAGCTGCCGAATAATTGGCGCTAAGAAATTCGACGTTGTCTGGCTCCACAATAACAAAGAAATAAAACCCAGCAAAGACTTCAACTACTCGAATGAAGCCAATATTTACAAACTTACTATAGCGGAAATTTTCCCCGAGGATTCAGGCACTTACACGTGCGAGGCATTCAACGACGCCGGTGAAAGCTTTTCTTCATGTACACTCAATGTTCTTGGTAATTTTTTTTCTATGTTTGATTTTAATTATTTTTATTTATTATTGGGTTCTAAACTATAAAAATTATTAATTTCAGTTCCTAATGAGGAACCAAAGAGCCCAGTGTTCGCGACATTCCCAGAGTCGGCAACAGTAAACGAAGGTGAATCAGTAAACTTTGCCTGCCGGACTGAAACTGCACCACTCAAGGGTAATTATTTAATTACTATTAATTAATTTTATTAATGTGATTCAATGTAAAAGTTAAAGCTTAAAAATAGACTGATAAAAAAATTTGAGACTCGAGAAAAAAAGTCTTAAGCTGAGAACATCATTTTTTTTTTTAAGAATTTAATATTATAGAATCAAAAGGAATAGTTCTTGAATTGAATCAAAATTTTTTGGATTGAAATCAATTTCTCAGTAAAGAATTTTTTATCTTAATTAAAGATAATAAAACTCTATACTGAAATTAACAGACGTTTAAAAATTTTTTTCATTTGTTAAATTGAAACTAAAAAAATATTTTTAATAAATTGCACTTATAGTTTTTCAAATCATTAGATAGATAGATTTATTTAGCATTGTACAACAGTAAAAACTGCTTTTTACAATTTTTCATCACAGTGATATATTATATTAATCTGCATATTGTTAAATAATTAAAGCTCTGGTTCTAGCACCACTTGTTACTTAATTATTTCATATTAATTGTTAATATCACTTTTTACTACTATTTAAAATTTTAGATTTTTTTTTAAATATTTTAAATTAAATTAAATTAAGTTAGATTAAATTGAAAATTCAGGAAATTAACTTTTAAAGCACTTGTTAATAAAAACTAAAAGAATTTAAAGGAATTTAATATTTAATATAGTCTTTGAATTTAATATAGTATCTATTAGGCATTTAAAAACAAAAAGTTTACTGCACTAGAGATACTCATGTAATAATTATTTTAATTTACAGTAACGTGGCTGAAAGATGGTAAACCAATCGATGAATCTAGTAGCAGATATCTATTTAGTTCAGACGGCGACAAATCCTTCGAAATACGTATTAAATCATGTACAGCTGGTGATATTGGTCAGTATGCCGCGCGAGCGATTGGCAAAAAAGGCGAAACAATATCAGCGTTTGCATTAAATGTCACTAATCCTCATGATCAGTGAGTGTCGTTGACACTTTTATTTATTTATTTATTTTTTTTCATCTCATTTAAACAAAAAATAAAATCAATGATAAATATAAAATAATAGACGCGATTAATTTTGATAAACATTAATTGATTTTACAAAAAAAGAAATTACTAAAGAAACTGAAAAAAGTGAATGTATAATTAAATTAATTTACGTCATGTGCGTTAATCATTTAATTTCATGTATAAAATATTAAGATAATCATTTATTTATTTATTACTATTATTTACTATTATTATAATTATTATTACTTATTAATTATTACAAAAAAAAACGTTTTCTTTCTGTGTGTTTGTCATAATGCATTAATAATCGGATAGCAGATTCATTTTTGCACGCTAATTATTATTTATGCCAATTTGTTAATGCACGATTATCAAAAAAAAAAATTATTATTTATTATTATAATTATTTTAATTGATATTGTCAATACTTGAGATTAGTTACAGACTATAAAATTATGAGTATTATTTACAAGACCAGCATCCTCAACAAAAATAACATCTTAAATCTTGTAAATATCATTCATAAATAAACAAAATATATAAATTATCTCTCCCACAATTTCAAATTATCTGTAATTAATTTCAAGTTTTACGATATATTATTTTATTTATTTTTATTCCAATGTAATCATAATAACGAAATAAAACTATCGTGTTAATTTTGTTTTAAGACTGCTTCCGTTATAAATTAAAAAATTTATTGAAATAAAACGTACGAAATAAAATTCATGATTTATGAAAGATAAAAATATAAATATGACTTTTTATCATTACCTTATCCTTTTAATTATTTTTATTAAAAAATATTCATCAAATAATTTCAAATTGTAAAAAAATAAAAACAAAATTTATTCATTTACATTTAATTGTACAAAGTATCAGGATTGATAATATTAAAGCACCCAAGTTGGTAACTAAACAATGACGGATTTATGTTATCAACTTGCTGATAAAAACTATCAATAATTTTGAAATTTATGTCCTTCGGATCGTCGTCTATAGTCCTTTTTTCAATTAAGACTTTATCATCTTTACAACGAAAACTTACCAATAATGGTTTATTAAAAATATGTCGGCAACATTCCCATCCTTCATAAAATATTTTTGTATGATCATTCGTAGCATTCGGTTGATAATTAAATGCCGATGAGGAATACTGTATCTTGATAATCTCATTATTGGGATCTGAAGAATTTACTAAAAAACAGTTAAATTGAATTAAAAAAATCATTTAAACTCACACAGAGTGACTGATCAGTTAGAACTTGTGAAGGTTCACTGTATAAATCACAACATGTATGAGTGAATTGAACCATAAAATATACTTACAAGATGGCTGATAAGAACTATAAAAACTGTAAACTTCTGGTGAAACAGGATCACCAGTCAGCGCATAACATGGTTCAGAATTATATGAAGGAATCATCTTCCAACCGTTCCCTTCCTGATTGAACACGTAAAAATTTGTTGAATAATAAATGATTCGCCCGGCCGATACACATGAGGGAGGTATTTCAGTAAATACTTCAGGAATTTTTTCACCTTCATGCCACTCATCTGGAAATTTATCAATTTTTTTATCAAATAAATATTTTTAATCAAGGATAAGTTGAAAATTAATCAAACATACTAGTATTAACATTCAAAATAGCTACTGATGAAAGTTTCACTCTGAAATTTCCAATTCCGCCCATCAAATAAAGATTTTGGTCTAAAAATTCTGCGATCATGTGTCGCCGTGGAGTGCACAATCTGTAAATAAACACAATTTTTAATTATAGATAAACTTGATTAAAAATTAGTTCATTTTAATTAACTTACTCAGTCACGTAATACCAAGTACGTGAAATCAAACAATAACGCCAGATAGATTTAATGAATCGTCCAGTTCCTAGTCCTTTCTCACCACCAATCACATAAATACTGAATCCTTATACAGAAAAATACTTAAAATATCAATAAAAAAAAATTATGTCCATGTGAAACTTACTTCTCCCAACAATCCTACGACCCAAAACTTCGTATTCACCGTCTAAATACTTAAACATTGGCTCGAAGTCAACAAGTTCCACGAGCTCACGATCATTCAGACAATAAACACAGTACTGTTTTTTTTCTGTGTCGTTTAATTTATAAGTGACAAAGCATTGCGAGTTTAGCTTAGTTCTTGTGTTCAAATCTGCAATCTTTAATTATTAATATTAATATTTTGTTATAACTAATAGTAATGATAATTCGGTAATTATTTACAAGTGGGGTAAACCCCATTTTGCCCTATATTTGGCCATAGAATTTTTTTTTTTTTATCAAATTGATCAATTTTTTTTCTAATTGTTCGTTTTTTTTATGTATCTTTCAAAAAAAAATAAAATAGAAATTTTATCCAAAATCATAAAAGCCAATATTTTTTCCAACTTTTAAAGGCAAAAAAGCTATCGAAATCTTTATTTTTTCTAAATTTTTTCTCGCCGTAAAAACAAGCAAAATTAAAAAAAAGTTTGGAAAATCCAAAAGTGCACGCCTCATAATCTCATTTTTCACAATAAAATTGATTAAAACAAAATATAAAAAGCAAAATAATAAAAAACAGAAAACTCTGCTATGGTTTAGTGGCGCCATAATTCTAAAGTAAGGACAAAAAATACGATAATAAAATGTATCGATAGATATACAAAAAAATACACATTCATATGTTAGTTTTTTATAAATAATAATTTAATGACAGTGAATTGAACGCTCATATTAATTGAAAAAGTCCGTCGTGTGTTACTTTAGATAATAAAAAAAAAATTATTCTGGTACAATCATTTTTTCGACCAATTTCCCTGCCACATACACCAATCTATAAGCACAGACACACGGACGTCCAGGAATAGTTATTTTCGATACGTATGCGCAAAGGCAGGGATTTTGACGACTTGAAGTGACGTCACGAGTTTGAGGCTATGGCGCATTCTTATCAAGACCGAGTTATTTATCCGGACGAGCGTAGCGAGTCCAGATATAGTACGAGATCTTGATGAGAATGTATCATAGTCTCAAACGCGTGCCTTCACTTCAAGTTTGTCAGAATCCCTACCTTTGAGCATAAAGTATCGAACATAATTTTTTGTCATATCAATTGTGAAAGTTGGATTTGAAAGAACCGTGAAAAATGTCTTATCATTGTTTATTTTATTTAAAGTAATTGCCATAGTAGTTAAATTAGGTGGAGTTGATGTTTTTGTTAATAGTTCACTCATCTTTATTAATAACTTTATAATTTAAACACAAAGCCTGTCACACGAGATTAAATAGCGACGGATTAAATTTACGTATATGTTGAGGTCGTTTACAAGATTCGGCTATAGCGTATTTTAGCAGCCGTGCAGAAATGTAGAGACAGATAGAGAGAGAGAAGTTTCTTTTTTGCCCTCTGGGCGGAAAGTGGCAACTTTGGTCTCACTGCGCTAAACAAAGTTGCCGCTTTCCTCCTTCCTCGGACAAAATAGTATATTACACATCTAGGGCAGTAAAATAAGAAATGTCTCAGATCACATGTAGTTGTTGTCCGAGGCGAAGCCGAGGTCAATAAACATGTGATCTGAGGCTTTCTTATTTACTGCCCGTGGTGTGTATACTATTTTTCTCCTCGACGGAGGCGGAAAGCGGCATTTTCGTTTAGCGCAGCGGGAGGAAAATTGACGCTTTCCGCCCGGAGATGAGAAAAAATATTTTTCTGCCCTCCAGGCGGAAAGTGGCAACTTTCGGCCCGCTGCGCTAAACGAAATTGCCGCTTTCCGCCTCTGTCGGACAGAAAAATAGTATACAAACCTATGGCAGGAAAATAATAAATATCTCAGACCACATATATGTCGACCTCGGCTTCGCCTCGGGCAACATATATGTGTTCTGAGACATTTCTCATTTTCTTGCCACAGGTGTGTAATATACTAATACAGCCCTTGGGAAGTAAAAAAGAAAACCTCAGATCACATGTAATTGTTGGCCGAGGCGAAGCCGAGGTCAACAATTACATGTGATCTGAGGCTTTTCTTATTTTCCTTCCCAAGGGGTGTAATATACTATTTCGATACTAGTACGAGGTAAATTAACTAAACTATAGAGTGTCAGAAATTGTATTCTTTGCGCCCTCTGTGTGTTGCTTGAAAATCCAACTTTCACGGTTGATATGTCAAAAAGATTATTTTTAATTTTATTATTTACTATGTTAAACAAAATAATTTTTATTGAAATATATTTTATGTGCCTGACAAATTATTTGACTTGATATTAGTACACTTATATTAACTTGTAAGTGCAATGTAAATATAAAAAAATCAATCTCAGTTTCGAGAAAACTGCTTTTTTTGAAATGTCGAGAGTAGAGTACTACTTCAACGCTTTGCTTATGAGGCGTGCAAAACTTGTAAATAATTACTGATAATTCTTATTTTATACTTGAAGGACTAGTTCATGATCAGGATTAATAGAATCTTCATTCATCTTCAAAAAATCCAAAACCAATGATTGACGGCGGAATTTATTGTCATTGATATTAGAATTTGTTACTAATTCAATGAATTTATCCGTTGGCAGAATCATCAATTTTATGTAAGGAAGTTCAGAAAATCTGTCTAGGCAAACTTCAAAGGCGACGTCTTTCAAAGTACACAAGCCGTAGTCTTGAGCAAACTTCCAGATGTCAAGAGACTTGTCAGGATCAAGCCATCTTGTTATTATTATTCGACTTAGTTGACAAGTTAATTGTTCGCTCATGAAAATTATGCTCGTCTTTAATAGTTCCAATAAACCGTCGTAGTCATCAGCTACATTTTTCAAACTTTTTTCAGGCTCCGAATAAATAGTTGGATAATTTTCTGACTGTGCACTATGTGCATTCTCGATCCAATCGATATAAGTCTGTTGGATAATTTAATATAATTAATTAAAATAATAATTAATACTATTGATGATTATATAATTACGAACCTTAAATATTTCAACGGAAATGTCATACTTTATTTGGTGTTCTTTGAGGTTATGATCAGAAAAATTACCAGATAACAAAGAACTAAAGTAATTACTTAATTCAACGGCTTTGTTTTTGTTTACACTTGTTGTATAGTTGTGCATAACCAAATTAACAGTGACACGTGAATCCAATGATGCTTTTTCATTTTCCATGACTTTTTAGGAATTATTATTACACAATAAACACGTTTGTAAGTATATAATTATTTGACAGCTTAAAAATTATAATAAATTTTATTTGAAATTTAATTGTCAGTTCGAATTTTTTGATTTACCTCCTTTTTGTATAAATAAAAACAATAAAAGCTTGACATTTTACTGAAAAGGACAAAATCTACATCGCCATCTGTAGAAAATTGTAGTATCCTCTTCATTGATGCAAAAATTCAAAAATTTGCTTGAATGATAAAGAAAAAATTTATAATAAACCAAATTTGTAAATAGTATAACTTTTATTAAAGTGATCTTCGATTAATTAAATTATAATTAAGATATATTGGAATAAATTTACTTAAAAAGGTATAGTTTATAATTTAAAAATTTTTAATAAATTACTAAATTAATTTAAAAAATGATTCTTCTTGATAGATAATTAGATAAGAAAAATTTAATGATACTGAATTTTCAACAATCATCTAACAATTTTTTAGATTTTTTAACAATTAAATTATAATAAAAAAAATTCAACCTGTAGAAATTTTATAAAATGAAGTGCAAATTTTTCAAAATATTTTTTTTGTAATCATTTATTTGTAACAATACTAAAGTTAGTCGACGTTTTTAATTTCTTAATTTTTTATACATTAATTAAATTAGAACAAAAACATATTTTTTTAAAATTGCACTTAAAGTTTTTTACAAATGAATTTTTTTTTCCAAGGCTAACTTAATTTTCAGTAACAATAAAGTTAGCCGACATTTTTAATTTTTTTATTTTGCTTAATTTATTAAATTACAACTAAAAAATATTTTTAACAATTGCACTTATAGTTTTTTGAGTTTTTAATAAATCAAAAAAAATTTTTTTTTTTTGTAATATTTCTTCAATAAAAAAAAATCATAAAAATTTTTAGATGTCGGCTACTTTTATTTTCATTAATTATTGATTTGTAAAATTCTAAGAATCGTCAGATGTTAAAAGTCTGTTTTTTAATCTATTATTTATTTTTTTTTAAAATAGAAAAATCTTTAATTCTCTTACTTATTCGAAGCGAACTTCTTAGACTGATGCTGACCCCTGCATGTCAAACTCAATACTATGATTTTTGAAGATTAATTACCGACTGTTATTTTAAGGGGAAACTGCGGAATTACTCACTTTATGTCAGTATGAATTATTTTCTTATCGTTTTGTCGTAACTACATACTATATATACTTATACATATACATATACATACCATAATGAGAATAATGCTGCAAAATTCTAATAAAAAAATGATTTGATCATTAAACAAAGCTGCGTGATAGAATAATTAACAATGAATTCAGTTGTGCTCATTATAAAAAAAAATGATAAGCGAGGAAGAAGCTCAAAAATTCACCTGGCGTCAGACATAGTTTCTTATCAAAACCAAATAATCTAACAACAATGTTATCTTGTTTTTTACATACTGTTAGATTAAAAAATGTACGCTTATAATATAAATATTTATAAATTTATCAATAATGAAATAGAAATTCTAGGAAGTGACGCGTTAGTTATGACAATGACAAAGTATTGCAGAAATTTCAGTTAGTGATTCACACCAACATAAATAAATGTGATTTTTCGATCAATCAACTGCATAAACAAGTCTGCATAATAATAATAATTATTATTATTAATTACTCCAAAACATGAATCATAAAACAATATCAATGGCTTGTCTTCCTTATAATGAGACAAGTGAAAGTAATGAAGAAAAATCAATGCACACCATTAGAGACGATAATAATGACTGTTCTCTATAAAAAGTGAATTAATAATATATAATAAATAGTTATGTTAGTTATTATAATTTAAAGTGAGAGTGTGGGTGGCATACGCGGGTTCATAGCGCGCACCGGGTTGTGCGCAGGTCCCTGTAAAAAGTAAAGCCGAAGGCGCGATTTCTTCAGCTCTGCGGGGTTATACCGTTCGCGTCTCTCAGTTTGTATTAAGTCCTACCTCTAATCAGTCGTGATCATAATCGTGTATCTTCACCATAACGGCTTGGCAATTTGAAAACAAAAAAAAAATTTTATTAGTAAATAAAATAATTTTTTTTATTTAAATTTCTTCTCGGGGTTCAATCCCTCCGGTATTTAATTGACAGTTGTACGTAATTAATCCGTCCGGCGCGTAGTCGTGGTGATTTATTGAAATTCAACAAGAGTAATCTGTGGTGCAGGTGTTTATTAAAAATAAATATATTTTAATTAATCTTCAAGTTTTTTTTTTATCTCTTCAGAGACTATTTGTTTTTGTTTTTAAAAAACATTTTCAAAAATGTATTCTACGAGGATTGCTGCTTTTTTGGCTCTGCTTCTTGTCTGTCACGGTAAGATTTATTTATTTTTAATTTTATGGTACTTAAATTGAGAGACATTAGATCAATTTTAGAATTTTTACAAATATTAAGAAAAAAAAATTATAATACTAAAGTTAGCCGACATTTTTAATTTTTTGATTTTTTTTTAATAATTAAATTAAAACAAAAAAATATTTTTTTTTAATTGCACTGCCAGTTTTTAAAGTTTTTTACAAATGAAATTAAAAAAAAAATTTTTTGTAATTATTTTTTCAATAAAAAAAAATTCTGACACTAAAATTAGCAGACTAACTATTTTTTCATCTATTAAATTAGAGCTAAAAAAATATTTTTCAAAAATTGCACTCATCATTTTTCAAATTTTTTGTGGAATTTTTTTTTGTAATAAATTTTTAAATAAAAAAAAAATTTTAAAATTGTCAGAAATCTGCTAACTTGATTTCCATAAAATTCCACCAATAAAAATTGCAAAAAACTCCAAAAGCAATTTTTTTCTAATTTTCTATAACTAATTTATTTGTCAAACAAAATTAAAAAATGGAAAAGTGTCTCTTACTTTCAGTGTCATGAAATCTTTAATAAGTTTAGGACAGAAAAATAAATTTGGGAGCCTGAGTTCCGTATCGAATTATTTGAACTAGATAGAAGAAGTTGCCAAGACATTTCCTGCCTCAACAGTTAATTTTTTTTTTTATTTCTGACAATATGTATGTAGTATATCCGTTACTAAAAGATCAAAATATAAATATACATGGGTCACCAGTTACCCTGACTTAGCTTAACTTGTCATATACACGTATCCGTACGTAGTATGTAGCGATAAAAATGGTAATCTTTGTTATCTTTATAGCCCATCGATTTCAATGTAAATACATGTAAGTAGTGTACACAGTGTGTTATCCGGTTAAAAATATATATCACACACGATTTAATTCAATTTTCCACGACAATTGAATCGTTTATGACATAAGTTAGAGAGTCCGTGAATTTCATTGCGTACAGTACAAGTACATAATTATTATTTTTATTTTATTTTTACTGTCGGGTTTTATGTTTTTTCATAAACGTCCAATGACCTTTTACTTAACTTAAAGTTACATGTATTTATATTTATATTACTATGTAACCATTACATTATGTTGTGAACTGTAATTAACCATCGGAGAAAAGCTCGTGCACGGATAATGGGCGGATAAAGTACTATCTTACTCCACGGTTAATCCTTTAATATATGGAGTGCTGGATTATAATTTTTTGTTGTTACTCTAATCTTTATTTAACATCAACTCGGTTGTACAAAATGGGCGGTGACAATCCTTTTGTCCATTATCCATGCTCTTCAAGTTCATCTAATTAATTAGCTTCATCTCGAGGGATCATAATTATCATAATTAAATTACCGTATCAATAATTTTTCTTCCTCAGAATTTAATCACCATCTTTTGCCGTTCTTTTTATTGAAATTCACTCTATTGGAGATTCTGTATCATAAAATACAAAGATTATATTTAAATTTTTTTTATAAGATATCTTTCAAGATCAAAGACACGCCGAAGTTCAAAATCCGATAAAATAAATACACTGAATTTTTTAGCGCTATAAATAAATTTATATTTTCGGAGGATAGACCGAATAAATATTACCGGCAAATAAATTGTTTTACATATTTACAGGAAGCTTCCTAGATCTTAAAATAGCTATTTTGCTATAGATATTCTCTCTAGATATAGAAAATAAATTTTATGTTTTGCAGAATGTGGTATGATGCAACTAAATAATTTTTACTTTGTTTATTCTGTCCATCTAAATTCCAAACTAAAAATTGATAGCTTCAGCTTACATCATTTAACATATATTTTCAATGCTTTGAAACAATTCTTCCTTGAAAATTGAAAGAAAATATTGAAAGAGTTTATCTTTGAAAAGATTGTGAATAATACATCAGGTTTTTTTTTTTTTAATTTCCAATTTAAATAGGAAAAATGAACTTCATTTCACGCTAGAGTAACTTTAGTTAGCATAAATCTTCTGGTTGCTATGAAACTTTAAAAAAACTTGTTTACTCCAAAATTACAATTTCTAAAATCTTTACAAGATGAATACTCGATAATTTAGTCACTTTTAAATTAAATTCTATAAAATTTTTGGACGAAAGGTTTTGTATTATTCTTCATTTAAATAAATCTTTTCTTTCTTTATAGTAAAACAGCTGTAGAAAAAATAAAAATAATAATTCAATTAAAAGTTAGTCTTGAAATGTAAATCAAAATTATTGAATTGATAATCATTTTAAATTAAATGGATACTTATTTATTAATTTATTACTTTTTTTTTAAATTGGAAAAAACTTTTCAACTGCCAGATGGTATCTTTCCAGGTTTATTAATATAATAATAATAATAATAATTATTATTATTATTATTCATTAAAAAAAATAAATATAACTGTAGTTAAATAAAATGATAAAGAAAAAACAAAGACAAAAAAGAGCGCATTAGTGTCTGGTTTAAAAGTAAGATCTTTTGAGAAAAAACGTGAATCTGAAGGAAGAGATCAGTAATGGTAGTGATGGTCCGGTTGTACATCAGTGTATTAGCAAGAAGAACACGCGCTGGTCAACACACTGCACAGTGGTAATACATATTGGCGGTGCGTACGATTGTAGTCGGTAGCTGGTCCGTGAATACTCTCATTATGGGTGGTTAAGCCAAAGCTGAAGCTCAAGAGTTTCGGAATTGAGAATATAAGCTGGTATTGGTTCTGGAGAAAATAAGTAAGAGTGTGTCAGTGAAAAAGACTACCGGCGAGGGAGGAGAGGAACCAGGTGAAGCAGAATGAGAAGAGTAGTGTTATGTATAGTATTGCCAGGTAGAATGAAAACCGCGTGCGTTTACGTTTGAGTCTCATCCATTCTGGCTCTGGACAGATGGCCGGTAGGAACAAACCAACCAGCCTGCACACAACTGCTCGCCGTTTAGTTCGCTTTATACGTGTACACGCTGGACGATTCCTTTCCCTGTGTTTGTTATACTTGTTCAGCTTGTATGTTCGAGAATTCCTGGCACGATTCTCTCGACCGTTTGCATTAAAACGTAAAGAACCTTTGCCGCACTCTTCTACTGTTATGTGTTATATTATATTATATATTACTGCTGCTGCTGACGATTTCAAATGTGGGTGTTCCATTTTAAAATCCGTATAATAACCTCTTTTTTATACTTGACACGCATTTCACTTTTGCTACACATTTCTTATTTTTATTAATGTGTCGCAATTCTTTGTATTCTTGGAAGGTTTTTTTTCGAATTTTTAAAACTACGATTTATGGCTTATTATTCATATTTTTTTTAATAAATATCAATTTTTTATGAAGTTGACGTCTTTGCAATAATTTGATTGTTAAAAAATTTTTTAATTTTGGTTCTAAATTTCAAAGAACAAAAAAATTCAAGTAACTTTTTGAAGATTTAACTTTTTACAAATTTACTTCATTTTTTTTGTATCTCCGATTTTTTTATTAAAAATTTTCATAATTTATACTATTATTATTATCATACATGAAAAAACTTTATTTAGAATTTTTAAACTAAATTACAAATCTTTTATACAGTTATCTGTTACTTTTGTAATGTAAAAAAATTTTTCTTTCAAAACGTGTGAGGTAATTTTTCAACAAATAATTTAGTTGAATTCGGAGTAAAAACGTGACCAATTATACTAAGTATACCTTCCTTTAATCTCCAAATTTTAAAATTACAGGTCTATTCTTTCAACAAAAATTTTTTTGTCTTGAAAATTTCTATTCTTTAAAAAAAAATAAGTATAAAAAAAATTCTAAATCGTAAATTAATTAATCATAAAAAAATACATTTTCAAGATCAATTAAAAGATCAACAAAAAAAAACACACTTGTCTTCTCAACCCTAAAGCCTATAAACAGAAATTTCACAGTTTAATTATTTTTTTTCCGGTAATTTACTGTATTTTTTCTCCGCGACACCTGTTGATACAAGTTGAATGAAGGCTTTACACCTTTGTATTATACCGGTGGGACTATATAATGTGTTTAAGTTAATATTTAAAGACAGGGGGATTTAAAATGGACTTTCATTTGGATCGAGGGAGTATATATACCAGTATTATCCTCAATACTTCAATCGTGATTCGATGAGGCGTGAACTACCGCTGAATAATATATTATTCTAGTAAAAAAATTTTTGGGGGCTTTATTACTCAGTACACGAGGCATGTGCTGAATTATGGATATACAGCGTTCGTCCAAACATGAACCGTCTATAACTCGATATTATATTCAGCATAGCATCATATCGATACGAGCTTCATACACCTACAATTTGCCGGCTGGATGAACGGTGTGAATTACCATGGAAAGGAATCGAACGGATCGGTGGGTTAGCGGTTGACGGATGATGGATCATTGGTTGGTTTATTACTGCTCTTCACATCACTACAATAGCGTACATCAGCGTATCTTGTGTCTACAAAAGAAAGTATAATTATCATAGCCCCTAATAATAATTAAATAAAAAATACTCGTTATTTTTTTTTAAGGAAAAATTATAATAATAAAATTAATAATGATGAGCCTTACAATAACTCTGAAATCTTTAATATCACGCTCAATTGTCAATTAAAAATTTTGGTCGGTCACTGATCAACGATCTTGATTACTTGAATAAAAAAAAAAAAAAAAAAAAAAACGAGAAAATATTATTTTGCTCTCGTTTAATCATTAACTCTAATCATTATTCCGATAAAAAAAACCTCGCCTATCTAAATATATATTATTAGTTTAAAATTCTTGGCGTGTAGTCTCGGTCTTATCAATAATAGCGTAACAGGTATGAGCCGTATTATCGACTGTATAGTAAACTACAGTACCCCAGAATGTAAAATAACAACAAGAACTAACAACGTGCCGCGCGCCAAAGTGATTGCGTCATTTCTATCCGCGGGAAAAAAGAAGAAAAAAAAAACTATAAACCCATACCCATACCATGAGTACCTAGTTACCAGTAGTAGTGTAATTAAGCAATTGAGCGTCGTTTATTGGTCTAGAGACTTAACACTACATTATCATTATTGTATTGTATACGTATATGTATATAATACTAATACTGGAATGTTATATTAGTGTTACCGTTAATGTATTTAAAAACCCGCATGAGAAAAACTTTCCGACACGCTTCAATATTCATTTCACCTTTCATTTCATTTATTTATATTTATACTTTATGTATGTATACCTATTATTTTCTCTTTAGCTTTAGCTGAAAACACTTAACAGTACAAACACATTTATGTTAAGAAGTTTATTTAATACATTTTATTTCCCAGGGGTAATTTATATCGGTGTAAAGGGAAAATATAAATTAAGTTAATATAACTTGTATGTATATTTATCATTTTAGTAATTCGATACTTTTTTACAAAAATTTATTAAAAGTTTCGAGTTTTTCATTCATTTTTATCCACTTTGTTCGGTTTGTTTGATGTACTAGCTTATCGTGAATCCGAGATAATCTTTACTGATTTATGTCTTTATTTTTATTGAAATTAAAACTTATTGAGTAATTCGCAATTTGAATAAATAGAAAATTGTGTAATGTATAACTGTAGTTTGTTTTATTTTTTTTTTTTTTTCATCATCATCCCAGGTCACTCGGTCATACTCTCGTTATATGTATAGTATGTAATAATAATAACAGTCCAGAGAATCGAGACATCGTACTTACTATACGCTCAATGTGACTAATCTTGTCACTCGGGAAAATTAGTGCCAATTTGTTTAAACTTTAAATAGTAATAATAATTATTATTGTGATAATTACAAAGGTTATCATTAATTACTTTCACCTATAAAGAATATTATCAGAAAAATTTTAATTGCCGAGATATTAAAATTATGCAATGAGAAGCTTTTTTTTTTTTTTTTTGAAGATTAGTCTTTGACAGATAGCTTTTTCAACAATTTCTCTGGTGCGCTCACATCAGTGTAAGATTTAGATAGTACCCAGGATTACAAATTGTGAAACGAAACCGTCGTGCATTGTGTAACATATAAACTTCCGGTCCGTTTTTATTCTTTATTATTTAAAAAAAGCATAAATATAAATCTAGTTACCCTGACCCAAATTTTGCTTTTTTCTGTCACAATTTATGGTCATTTTTAAAATTGAATTAAATTTAATTTATTGACTCAGCTCCAATAACAATCCACCCACTGACCAGACGCCTCTATATTTATCATCACCATTATCCTATTTCCGAGGCGTATTTCTACTCAAGTCCATATAAATATTCTATAATAATAAAAAAAGAAACAATAAAATTGTCTATTAGCGTAATAAAATTAAAATATCTTTGCATAGATCATTTGTGTGCGTTGAATAGTAATTATCTGATTTTTTTATTTCTGGTGGCTATTGACATGGGCGACAGTTTATTGACGTTGAAATATGTCCGACACATGATTGACAATAATTTAGACATTTATTCCCATTTTAATAATTAGATTGTGGTTATATGATCACTGTATCATATTTTGCAATAGCATCATATAAAATTTATCAAAGATTCTGATCGGAAGTTAATCAAAACATTAGATTTTTATGTAATTGCAAAATATTATCTATCAACGTTTTTTTTGTATTCTTTAATGTTATTTTAAATATTTTTTTTAAATGATTAATGAACTATTGAAATAAAATGCCATTTTTTGCAATAGCCGCTCTGGTATGTTAATTTTATCACTTTTTGTGCAAAATGATAATTTTTATTTGAAATTAATAGTAGTTTTTTAAACACTGATAGAAAAATTAACTTGACCTAAGAACAAAAAATCTTGAACCAAGTAAACTTTACTTTATATCTTCTTATTTGAATAATATTCTATATTTTATATATTTTAAAGTTCCTCAAATAAAATTTAATAAAAGTAATGGAATTTATTAAATTACATAAATAAATTTAAAATCGAAAGTTTTACTTTAAATTTTAATTAAAATTAATTTACACTGAAAAAAAAATTAACTAGATTTAAGAGAAAAATTCTTGAATCAAGTAAAATTTATTCAAACCAGTAAAAATTTTTTTGCTTGAATCAAATTATTTTTATTAGTCAATTAAATTAAATACTGATTTTAATTCAACGAAAGCAAAAAATCAGAAGAGCTATTATAAAAAAAAAAAAAATTCAACATAGATAATTTTAAACGCCTAAGACTTTTAAAAATAATTATTAACTAAAAATAAAAGAACAAGTCATGATATTTATTCCTAAAAGTACAATCTTAAACAACAACATTAAAATGCTAGCTAGATTCGTACTTCAACGACCATTATTAAGATGTAGAAACAATACTTACAGATGACCTTTACATCGGGATAAAAAGTAAAATAAACAACAATGTGTACAAACATACAATGATTGGTGTTATAGACTAGTTGATCCGCGTTACGTGGCTCAAGCAACCGATAATTTTCCCGTGTTCTCACTATGCAATCTTTCTTGACTATGACGGGCAAATTGATAAATGCGGGCACCGTTGTCGGCAATAAAACAAGCTCGTGAACAGGAAACTCGGAACATTTCATTGAACGACACAAATTCCGAAGCCATGAATATGAATAAATTAAAACTTTTAAATTTTCTTTACAAAAAACCTCGACTAGAGCTTCCTATTTTTTTTTTTTTTAAATTTTAACTATTGTGCTGCACTGACTTGAGAAAGACACAATAATGAAAAGAATTACAACAATTCATTCACTTAAATTCTATAAGAGACTCTTCTTCATTGAAGACACTGACTCAAGAACCCTTTACGCTATTTATATTTTTCCCGTTTCTATTTGTATTCATTACTCCATTATTTAGTATGTTTGTACTTTAACATGTTGCTAAGCATTGTGAGCACATTCTCGGGGTACAGAACAGAGAAAGGTCAGCACAGAAGAGAATAGACTGCAGTAGATTGTTATGCTTATTATTATTATTGTATATAAATTTGTATTTGTATGCACGTAGTTTGTAATGCGTGAGTGTGTCAGTATTGAGTAAAGTCAAAACGACAAAGAGCGTAAAGGGAGGAGGCTCAAAAACATATATATGAGTCAAGTCTGTGGGCACTTTATGTTGCCTCTGGCTAAAGTACAAAGCCTTTGCCTGTCAATGCCGCGGATTCATTCGACGTTTAACGACTTGCACCGAGAGTTTATGCGGCTAAAGGGCGAGCTAAGCCTATATAGTGTAATGGTAAACCGCACTCACACTCATGTAATATTAATAATATATATGTTTTTACTAATGCTGTTTATTGAATGGATTTTAATATTAAGTGGATTTTATTTTATTTTTATTTATATGTTTGTTATTTATTTTTAAGTGAATTACTTATTCATAATGTAACTCTTTTAGTAATATATTCTGTTTAATTGCTCCATTTAATTTCAAGTCAAAATATAATTATAATTAGGTTGATAAATAGCTGAGAAAAATTTAATTATGTTTATTTTTAGTGAGCGCCAAGGGAACACTTGTAGTATCGCGCAATGTCTGGTTCTTTTCAATAGATGTTTGATATCTGATATTTTATTGTTATCAAACTTGCGATAGATAAAAACTGATATTTTTTTCATAACTTATAATTTTGATTGAAGTTTTATTTCATAAATTTGAATTAAAAAAAAAATTTTAGACAATTTTGTGTAAAAATTTGGAGTAAACTCTTGAATTTTTAAGTCGTAAAAATTTATTTTTAGATTTATTTTATTAGAATATTGTTTTTATAATTTTAATTGGCTGTTTTAAAATCAAATAAATAAACTTAAAAATAAAATTTTGGAGTAAAATACTCAAATTTTTTATTCAATTAAAATCTTTAAGTCGTAAAAAATTATTTTTGGAATTTTTCGATCTTAATATTATTTTAAAGGTTTTAATGCGTTGTTTTATAATCACATGAACATGACGATTGAAAAATAAAAATTGTATCAGAACTTCTGAGAAAAGAAATAAAAAATCCATAAATCTTTGATTAATTAAAAAATGTTATTATTTAATAAAACAAAAAACATTCTAAAGAGTTAATCCGTAAATAAAATAACCAAATAGAAAAATACATTCGGCTTTTATGGGCAAGGCTCAAATATCAAAAGATTAAAAATTATTACGGAGTCAGACGTGAGCATTAACTCACATTTGATGACTTTTTTTTAAATATTTTTATACTCAAATAAAAATACTGGATTATTCAGCTTGTTAAAGAAACATTAACGTCAGTGCTTTAAAGTTTAAACTTTCTCATAATATTTATATAATTTTAAATAGTCCATTACTATTTAATAAATTTAAATTTATCGTCTTATTAAATGGTAATGAAGAGAAATTATAAATAAGTTTAAAGTTATTTAACTAAATTTCTCCGCATTTAAATGTTCTAATAAAAAATAATTGTTTTTTTTTTTTTTTTTTTTTTTCCCCCGGGTCTACTCAAATAGGACCGTAAAACTAAAACCGTCCGTCCAGATTTAATAACTGAGTCATAAACATATTTTTTTCACATCAATTACGTAGTACACGATCACAAATGTCCCTGAAATAATTTTAGGTCATAAGCAATGTTATATTACATTTTATTTATAAATACTTAAAGATTATCAAGTCTAGTAAATAAAATAATCGTAGGCATTGATTGATGGACGAGTGATTAGTGATTAGCAATTATTTTTTTTAAAAAGCTCGAGATCAGAAAGCAAGACCCGCTCTGAACCGATCGATGAAAACTCCGTATCATTAATATTACAAATAAAAGTGCAATATACAACACATGATGCTAGAACTTATGAATCTTACATACGTTTCCGAGTAATATTTTCTTCCATTGAGAAATCACGATTTCACCTTTTTCACATTAGGATACACGTATTTTTCTCATATATACATATAATCTAATCCCATATATAAGGCATAACATAAAAGATATTATATTATTACATATCACTGACCCATTCATTATTTATTCATTCGCAATGATACTAAATAACCGGTAACGTAATTGGACAATTGTTTCATTGATTTAAATTAATGCTTCTATTCCAATCCCTTTCTTTTATTCGACTCGAATCGCATCGGCCGCCAATTTACATTCAAGCTAACCATCTTAAACTTACACTTAAAGAACACCTTTGAGAAAAAAAAATCCTTTAAAAGAGTAAAAGTATTTGTCCATCGACAAAGAAAATCTCGTGGATCGACAAAGGCTGCAAAAAGTTTACAATTCAGCTAAAGGTCGAATTATCCGAGTAAGATCTTTCGAGTAACAAGAGAGTTTATATTTTTTTTTTTCAAATATTGTTCTTCTAAGACTTAAGACTTAAGCTGGTACACGTACAACTAACGTGCCAGTCGACATGTACATACACCCTTCATGTGTGTGTATGTTCTACTGAGAACTAAAAGTCCCGTTATTAGTAAAGCATGTTGTGTATAATAGAATAGAAGTAGAATAAAAATAAGTATAGGAACTAAAAATCTTGTCTAAGGATATAATAGAGGATAAACTACTACACCTACACCTTGTTGCCCTTGTGTTATGTGTTTATACCTTGTCAAGGTGTCGCATCTCTGTGACAAAGAAATCTCATATCATGTGTTTTATTTTACTTTTTTTTCTTTATTATTATTATTATTATTATTATTATTATTATTACTATTATTCTGCTTTGAATTAGACTTTAATTAAACCGATAATCGATAAAGTACTCAGCAAGATTTTTTAAATAAAATGAAGTTTTATTTTGGAGTTGAATTAAATAAAAGGAAAGTTATAAATACCAAACATAGTCAATAATAAAAACAATGGTACCGCCAAAAAAAACCGGAAGTCTAAGGTCGAGTCACAGATGTTAAACCCCGCTGACGTCATTCTTTAAAACGCGAATCGGGGATTATTTTATTATTATAAAAAAATTGTTTTAGGGGAGTAATTGTTTTACACTGAGGGTGGGATAATGACTACCATCAGAATAAATGTTTATTTATTTTGTTTTGTCGTCACTTACTCACCCTCGTTACTCATATGTTCTATTTAAACTTTAAAACCTGAATTATAACTAACTCTTATTCTTTTGACATTGACGAGTGTCACACTATTGCCAACAGAGCTTACCGCGAATTAGGTCGACGAACCATTGTCCTGGGCTATTACGAAACGCATCGGTTAACTTCCGCTTTAAATTGCATCCTGAGCTATAACTTACAACTTGTAATTATTATTATCATCATCGTCGCTTTTAATAATTGTAGTTATATTATATAGATATATTTATTAACAATATACAATATACAATAAGCGATTAAAAAATAATTTTCGACGGACTAATGATCCGTCGACTTGATACCACGGGTATTTTTATCTCACGTCCGTTACACGTTCCAAGAAGTCTCACCCTTTTTTATTAAGGATGTCGATGCTAAGGCGAATGTGATTGTGATTGCCGGCTATTTTAATCAATCTATGTGAGTGCAGTTAACGAGTAATTGATTCATCATATGTATGTTTGATATCTCCACTCCTGTTATTTATAATCCTTGAAAGTTTTTGATTAATGTGATAAATTTGAGTCTGTTATCATAAAATGAGGTCATAGGAATTTAATTGAAATGAAATTGGAGATAATTTAACGTTTCAAGTTTCTACTGTTCATGAAAGGAAAGCATTGGTTATTTCGAAATTTATATATTTGTGGTTATTTGATAGTTTGTTTTGATTTACGAAGAGGATAATAAATATTTGTTTATGAATATAGGGCAAGATAATACTGATATATCCTTATCAAAACAATTCAAATCTTCAAATATTACAGAAACTTATAATATTCTTCTTTTGTGTGGTATAAGTTATTTTTATGAAAGTTGAATTCAGTTCACGGAAAAAATAACAGATCAATAATTACAGTTCATAGTGTAAAATTTAATAGTTAGGTCGCTTGAGAAGAAAAATAAAAAAATTACAGTTTTAAAATAGAATTTTTAATAAACTTTAAAAGATATGAATTTCAAATCTAAAAATTGTATTTTACAAAAATTTTATTTAAAATTGTAATTCCGTTTTTTTTTTTTTTTTTTTTCAGAGCAGTTAACTAAAAAAATTTACATTATAAATTGAAAAAATTCAACTGCTCATTTTTTGTGTTGTTTGATTTTTTATTCTTCAAATTAATTATCAATTTATCTCATATTATTTAATACTTATTCGTGAAGCGTTAGAAATTCTCTATCACTAAAAATTTTTTTTTTAATTAGCTTTCAATCTTCATTACACATTTGTACAGTGAGAAGTATATAAAGTGAATCACATGCCAGCATGTAGACAATTAAACATTCTAACCCAGTTTTAAGTCAATTCATCGATAAATTAATTTAAAAAATAAACTAACTCAAGAAGCTCATTCATCAATCATTAATCATGTGTACTGAAGATAGTAATTAAAATAAATTCAGCAATGCTATGAAATGACGGAAAATCGTTAATTGCAGAACTTCATTATGACACTTTTTTATTCCTATACAATTAATTTTTTTCATTAGATTAATCAAGTTTTTTATATCAACCTCTCACTTTTTACTGTTGAATAATTATCGGTTATGAAATATTTACTCAGTTTTTTAATTTGTACCATTAATATTCCCAGTAAAAATTTTTTTTATTAACAAATAATAATTATAAAAATAGCAACAAACAATTTATTATCCGGGATCAAAGCACGTCAAATGTGAGTTTTATTTAGAAGTAAAAAAAATAAATACTAGGATTTTTAAAATAATAATTGTCAATTAAAATATGTGTTTAAAAACATCTGCGATTTCTGAATTGATGTGGGACGTGTGAGAGAGTTAATATTATATTACTTACAGCCCAAGTAAAACAGTGAGTAAAGGATCTCATAATGCCAACAAGTCTAGATGAGAATTTTTCGTCGCGATGATGTCACGAATGTGAAATAAAACAGTGATGACATCATTATTATATCCAATCCCAAAAATAAATACAGCGACTGTGTACAATAAAAAAAAAAAAGATTTTATTTTATTATTTATTTATGCTTCATACAATTTAAACTATATTTTTCAACTCAATATATAACACTACAAGTATAAAGAAATAATGATGTGAGTTTTCTATTGAAACTTTCTTCGCTAAACTAAACTTCGAAGTTTTATATACAATTGATAATATATATTTTTATTCCCGTGTGGCATGCTATACAGACATGTCGTTAACTTGTCATCAACATTTATAGAATTCTCATTTAATATATCATCACCATTTATGTTATAGGTTATACATGTTTATTTTCCTTTTATTTTATTTAATCATCGCTAATAGTCGCTTTTTACACATACAATTATAATATCAACTATTTGTTTTTCTTTTAATTTGGTCATCTATGTGATTAGAAGAAATTATAAGGTCAATTAGTGTCTGGAGAAGCGATTTGTGTGAACAGAGAAACGATTGATGATATGACGATGTTTATTTTCAATTGATATTATTTAGTTTAGTTTTGCTATTGGTTTCTTTCATTTTTCTTTTATCAATTTTTGTTTTTTCTGTACTTTGATATTGTATAATCATTTAATTATTCAATGATATGTTTCATTCTAAATGTTTTTGATATAATTCTTCATTCGTTTTACTGATCTATACATGTACATATATCCAACATTCCGTTTCAATTGAATTGAATTCGTTCTTTAATCACTTCTATTCGTATTGTTTAGAAAGAAAAATATAATTGTTTCTCCAAGGAGATAAATTGTTCTTGAAGCAAAAACTCGTTAAAAACATTCAAAGACTTTCAATGAAAGATGTAATTAATAAATTATCGTATAATGGACGGAAATAAATATTTTTTCTCAAATTTATCACCACGATAACGTCGCAATAGGATATTAGTAACTCTTATCACTATTAGCGTATAAATTTGTTTAATTAACTACGATTAATATACTTGAACTCTACGGAAAATATTTATATGTATATAATATATTCTTCTAAGACTTAGAACAGCCTCACAGAGTGTATTTATTTCTTCATACAAATATTTGAACAATGAATCAATTATACAGCGCAAACATGTTTGAAAAAAGCTTTACGAGTGGCAAAAAATCCGGCTTTTTAAGTAGGATTAGCTCGAGAACTTTACATATGTGGGACAGATAAAGAAGACATTTGATAAATTTTTATCGTTTAATTTTTATTGTCCATTCAAGGACTGCATAATGGTTATCGCGATGATTAAAATAAATATTTATGCTAATATTCATAGGATATTTTTTTGTTATTTTTTTATTTATACTCAAAATTACAACTAACCAGTCATTATGAATTATATTTTGATTTAAGTTTTGTGCTCACTCTTGTGTAGACTACGACTTGACAAGCGTGACAATTCCAAAGAGACAAGAGTCAGTGAACTGTTTTAGGAGTTCATGAGTCATCCGATCGTAAGACGGCGAAAGTTCAAAATTTCACTTACTAATTATTTCATACAATAGAACCTCTATTTTCGGTTATATCTTTGAGAAAACAATTGATGCATAGATTTTAACAAGGACGTTTATGCGCTACGCTAAAGATAAATGAGTACTGACTATGAAATTTATTAGAGTCTCAAAAACAACAATATGATTAAACTTATCAAAATTAAAAAATAAAAATGTACATCGACGTTCTAATTAGCAAATTGTCTAACTCCATTTTAGAGAATCATCCATTTTTATGATAAAATAATTAGTTAAAAATTTATTATCACTTTAAAAAACCATTTAATATTTATTAGAGGTATAATATTTTGGTTATTAGAGTTATAATAATTTATAATTGAACTATTGTTACATAAAAATGTTAAAAAATCACCCTCTAAAAAACATGGAGTTAGACCAATTGCTAATTAGACCGTCGATATCTACTATTAAATATTATGTACGAAAGTCTTTAAGACATGAAGATTATAATTTAAGAATTAACTACTTTGATATTTTTATTTTTGAAACTATAATTAATTTACAAAAATTAAAAAATTAACGAAGAAATGAAAAAAATGTGTAGTGAGTAACAAAAAATCATTACAATTATTAAAATTAAATTAAATTAAATAATAATGCACCATATGTCGCCCAAAATGACTAGTAATACAATAAAATAAATTTTATCTTGTAATAAATTAATTACCTAAAATTTATTTGGACATGCTCGTCTCTTTAACATGTTGTATGACTGTTTATTTGTCTACACCTCACTAGCCAATTGAAAAAATTAGACAGGTTGTAAAATGATTATGCAAGTTTTACAATAACTCTTGTTCATATTTTCTTTCATACACTTCAACAGAGCCTTGAAGAAATAATAGTCAAACCGTTTGTTTAGCCGATAACTGCCAGCCGTATTACATTTTATTTAAATAATATACGGTGTTTATTATTGTTGTTACCTCTACATTATAAATTAACCATCAGTTAAAATAATAAAAATACCGTTGAGAAAAATAATTCAAAATAATAAATAAGGAATATTTAAAAATTTACTCAAGCCTACTTCAGTCTCAGCAGATGCTATGCAAATATAATTGTAAATTATAAAGTAATGTATTTATATTTATTGTATTATTTTCTTTAAATTTCTTCAGAGTCATATTTATGTGAATATTTATTATTATTATTTATAAATAAATTAAACTTACGCACGGATTGCACTTACGAAATAGGAAATACAAGTTTTGCATAAGTTAGCATTGAATATTGGTCAAGAATCCACATTCCGTAGATAAGATTTATGCTGATATTTAAACGGAGAATCAATATGGCAAATTTAAATATTAATAAACCTCACAGTTTTGTGAAACTAAGTATTCATAAATAAAGAGCCAGTGAAGATGATGATAATCGCGATGATGAAGAAGAAGATGATGATGGCCGCGAAGAGAATATAGAAGGGAGTTTTTAATTTTAATAAATTGATCAAACGGCAATATAATTGATAACTTGAGGCGTGATTTTGACGAAGAAGGTCTTCAACCCCATTCGCCACGAGTATCTTTAAGAGAATCGGTTGGATCTTTCCTTGAGATAAGGTCAATTAGTTACCCGCATAAATAACTAAGGCGTGAAATCTCACACACTGTTATAGTCTGTGTGTCCTCTATATGATGCTATACAATATACGATACTATGATAAGATGTATATTATAAATATGAATATGAAAATATTCCACACAACTGCATTTACCTATACATTAAAAACTCTTAAAGCTATGTAGATGTAGAAGTTATTACACATACATACGTCCAGTTACATACAACACTCTTCTTTTATTCACTTTCATTCAAGAATTTCGTCCCTCATTCGCTCTTTTCCCCTTTAGCTTCCTCGAGATCTCGACTCTAGAACAAATAAATAAATACACTCGTTCTACTTTCTCACGTTAACATATTTATATCGAATAAATTTATATCTTGTCATGGTAATTTATGGATTAAATAATTTCTCCGGTAGTGTAAACACATTTTCATTTTTTTTTTTGGGATTATTATAACTGAATGATTAGGATAGAAGTTTTGAGCTCTTATTTCGAGTTATATATGAGAGATATTAAAAAATTGTCAGAGACATTTTTTGTAGGAAATATAATTCTCTATAAAAATGATTTTTGCCAATTTTTTGTATCTATCGTTTACTCTTTCAGAATTTTAATTTAAAAGGAAAAACTTGAAACAGAGGTAGGGTCATAAAACAGAGGTAGGACTTACTTTTCCCTTTCGAAAATATTTTCAACTAAATATTAAGTTTCCTTACACATAAAAATCTAATCATAGAATAAAAATAATAAAATAAAAATAATTTGTAAAATAAGATTCAATTTTTGCTCAGATAAATTCAACAATTAATGTCTTTAATTTTTTACCAGATTATGATTTAAGTTTTGAGCTCAAATTTTGAGTTAAATATGAGAGATATTATTAAAAAATTGTTGGATAAATTTTTTGTAGGAAATTAAATTCTCTATAAAAATTAATCTTGTATCCGTAGTTTTTTACTCAAAATTTTAATTTCAAAGAAAAAAATTTGAAACATTAATGTTATAAATTTATTTTCGAATTATAATAGAAGTTTTTAACTTTAATTCAGAGTTAAATATTAAAGATATTAAAAAATTGTAAGAAACCTTTTTTTTGTAGGAAATTTAATTCTCGATAAAGATGATCCTTGTCAATTTTTTGTATCTATGGTTCCTTACGAGTAATTTCAGTTTAAAGAAAAAAAATTTCAAATTAAAAATTTCCATCGTTGGCGGAAAAATGCTAATTTCTCATCCACTTAAACTATAATTAAAATGTCGAGCCCGTATTAAAATTTATTCAAATAATTGCATAATTTAACAAGCACCCTAGATGATTAAGACCGTAAAAAAATCAGCTCTTAATTATTTAATAAATTTAACGAGGATAAAGACGAACAAGAGAGCTAGAGAAGAAATACTAATTATAAGACTAAAAGAGCTAGAAGCTGTGTAATTATTCTTCTTAACCCTAATGGTGAGGTGGTGGATAGTTCAAGGTCTCGTCCGTCTTTTGAAGGTAGCGAGACGTATTTTGCATTTAAGCTGTTGCTCCAGCAGCGTCCGAGCGGCAACGCAGCTTCCACGACGTCTGGCGAGGTTGCCAAGCAAGAAGAAGCAAAGAGCAAAAAATAACCAAACGAAATAAAAAATAAAATACGAAACATGAGATAGGAGGCAGAGAAGTGAACGGATGAGTTTAAGTTAAAGCAAGATCGCTGGATGCTTTCTGGCTTCGTCAATAGTCGGAAGTTCCGGGATAAGAATCCTCGAGCATTCCACTTGAATTCTCTTCATTGATTTTTTTAACTTGCTTCTTATTTTATTTTATTTTATTAAGTTTTCTTGTTGTTTTATTTCTTCACTGTTTATTCCGACGATTACGGGAATATACGGGATATTAGTCAGCAGACTCAGTATGTCAATACATTAGGATAATAAGTCAATGCTGGCTTAGCTCTTTCGGCTCTGTTACGTAGTAACTCATGTTTATGTAGCGCTCTGTCTTATATTATATCTTTGAGTCAATAGTATTACACGCAACGAGCAACACATACTCACATACGTGAAAAAACGAACAAACAACTCGAAATAAAGGAAAGTGAATCTACAAGTTAAGCTTGCGTGGGCTTGTCCCTGACTAATTTTTATTTTAGTTTATTTTGTAATTATATTTTGCATTCCGAGTCTTGTCTCATCAGTGTTTGATTAACGAATATATAAACAGGTGTCCTGGTACTTGTGTATTGTGTCGTAGGCGTCTTACTTTCTTATAATGACGGCAATCGCTTCTTCTTTTTTTTCTTCGTCTCATTCTTATGCTCAGATTATTATAAATAAAACACCGTCAGCAAAGACGGCTGATATGATACTGAGAAGCAGAAGATCAGGACTAAAGAAGAAATGCTGGTTGCTGTGCAGTACTTATACTCAACTGGGTGCGCCAAGGTTTTGCGGATTAAATCTTACTGAGTAAACAGTAAAGTACATACCTCGTTAAGCCGATCTTGAAATATAATACTGTTTGATAATTAATTATTAATCTGACTCGTGAAGCTCTAAGTATTTTTCATATCTTCTTACTCAACTCTGTTCTATAATGTTCGAGATTTTAAAGTTTTTGAGACTTTAATTGATAGGATAATGAAATTTCAAATTTATTCAAGTTAGAGAGTTTACTTTGGGTTTGAATTATTTAAACTAAGAAAATTTCAATTATTAAATTTCATTATTCATAGATGGTGTTAATATACATGGTCGTTAGACACATGTCTTTTGATTGGTGATGTTATTTATTTATGTAAATTTTACATGCTGTCCAAGTTATTTTTAAAATAAAGTCCCTGATAAATGACTTAATGGAGTTTATCCATTTTTCCTCTTTTACCCAATAAGATAAAAATAATTATATGCGTAAATTTAATATTAAGGTAAAAACTGCGATTCCTGTAAAAATGTAAAACAAAAAAATAAACTCTACTGTAGTTCATTGCCATGATTGGTCATATTATGTTCATTAGCAACCTTTATAAACTAAAAAAAAATAGAGCCCTTGACCAGGTAGGTCTGGGTTCGATTCCCGACTCAGTTCCGATCTCCACATTTTTTTAAAGCTGTTCTTTGCTTTCAATGAATTTTTAATGTAGCGATTATTCCGCAAAATTCTAAATATTCCGGGGTAATAACTTTTTTTTTTTTTTAATTTATTAAATTATCAAACTGATTAATATCAAGATCATCTCTGAAAAATAAATTCAATTCAATTACAGTCAACGAGAAACTTATTTTTTAACCATTTAATAAAAAACAACGCATGAATTACTAAAAATAAAATTACTATTGAATAAATTCAATATAGCTAGTTAGAGTAGTGAAAATTTCACACAAAAAGAAGGTTTATTTAATCTTGGCTCAAGTAAAATTTTATTGAAGCAAAAAAAATTTCTTTTTCTCAAAATAATTATTGTCTTAATAAATATTATTTTTTGGGTCAAAAAAATTTTTTTTTCGCTCAAAAATTAATTTTTTTCTGTGCACAATTAGCTGACAAAAACTACTGTTGAATATGATAATTAATATAAGTCAGTGATAAGTCTAGTAATTGATCTGATAAAAAAATTTTCACTTACTGAATTCACAAACTTATATTTAAATTCTCACCACTTCCTATTAAAAAATTCCCAAAAATCCATTATAAATTTATAAATTTAAACAATGAAGGAGAAAAAATTCTGAGAATTAAAATTTAAAATTTGAATGAAACGTTTTTCCATAAAAATCCTTAATCGTATGTTTTTGCTCGTGATAAGATCAGAATTTTTATTCGTGAATTGTGCGGTATAAAAACGTTCTCGGCGTATAAGGTGGACAAATTTTTATCAATTTCTTCTCTGGCTTCCGTCCACATCCTTAGCGGTGTCTTCATCTTCCAAGAACGTCTATAAATAAAGAGGCGTGGTTTTAGTCCACCGGCAACCGCGAGATCGTCTCCTACATACATACAACCATACATACATACATACCCAACATAATACATACATAAAATAGAGGCGAATGCTCTCATCTCAACTTCTATAGATGCTCTAGTGGCGTATACCAATAAACTACTGTACTAAAATTTCGTCTCAGCTACTGAAATGTTATGTAGTAGACTCAACTGGGGATGATGCTGTCAGTTCATTTGGTCTACGATATAAATTTAGCTTTTTTAAATTATTGCGTCAATTATTGTAGTCGATTATAGCTAATAGTTAATAAATAACCTAATTGCTTCCTGTTCTATGTCAATTAATATCATATATATTTTTTATAATCGTTTTCGTTTATAAATATAAATATCTACATCTAATAAAATTTTATTTTATATTATATCATGTAATTTTATTGCTATCTCGAGGTCATGTCAGAGATAATGAAATCGCTATTTTAAATTACAATTAGAAGCTTATTAACGCGAATAATATTGGAGCCGTCTAGACTCTAACAGACATTAAATTTAAGTATTTAAAAAAAATTTAAACAACGTTTAACATTTTAAAGAGGACTTCTATTCCACGAGTCGAGATTTATCACTTGAGTAAAGATGCATTGTGTAAACTGTGGCCCTCAGTTGCCCTCAACTCTCTTTAAAATACCGGCACCTCGAATTCCAGCTCACATGTAAGATTATCAAAACATACAACGTCGTCCAAGATCTCCGTTCCTTGATATTAAATATAAAATATATCCCGTCCCATATCTCAACTCTTGGACTTTTATATATGAGCTATCTTTTTTTTTGCCGTTTAAAAATTTGCTCATTCCTTTTTAAGACCCTGACCTAGTTCGCGAATTTTTAAAGCATCTATTGTACCGTTTTTTTACTAAAAATTTTAGCATATTTATATTAATAAATTGATTGCAGGATAAATTGATTACAAGACTTGAAAGCCCTCGGTAATTAGTAGTAAGTGCTGGCAAAATGCGACCAGACAGTACAGTTCACTGTTTAACGAACACTGATCCTTTAATCGTGATAAACGAAAAGCACTTCCGCTCTACACTCGTATGTTTCAAAAGTTATGCATTGTATAGTTGTATGTATATGGACTTATACTCGTTACCAGTAAATACTATTTAGTTAAAGTTTAGTTAAGTTTACTTTATTTATTCCAATCGCATTTAAATCGACGATCTGAGGTCATTGGTCTCTGATTATCAGACTATTGTATAAACACCAAAGTGTAATTCAGTCTGGTCGACACGCCGAATTATGCTAAGTAGGAGAATCTCTTTAATAGCTGGATTTTTGGTGAGGAATTTGCTTAATTTATTATTTTATTTATGAAAAATTTTTACTTTAACTACACAAGTTTTAACTTTAAATTTAATTTTTGTCTAAATGATTTTTTTGAGGATACAAAAAAGTTTCTTACAAATTTTTTGCATCTTGAATATTTGACTCAGAATCACTTTCTTTAGATAGAAATTCTTGTAAAAATTTTTATTGAAAAAAAAAATTCTTAAATTTTAATACTCTTTATTAGAATTAAATTTTCAATCATTTGAAATAAAAAATACACCCTTAAAAATAAAAAATAGTAAATTGTCAAAACTCAGAGGATCTAAAAATAAAAAAAAAAATCATCAAAGAATTTATCCTACTTTCACGAAATAGAGGTAACGTTATTCGAGCGCGTTCACAAATCGATTTCTTTGGTACATAATCGACATGACTACTGCAAGTGATTGTGAAAGAAAATTCTATATAATAAAATATTGTAATGTACGTTAATCTTGAAACATTAAAATTATTCAATCGTGATCTAGATTACTGTATAACCACGACACCATAAATAATTTTACATGCGCTTGCAGCGACAAATAATAAAAAATGAATAATTAATGGACACATGATAGCTCTTATAATCAATAGTTAGACTACTAATGTATCGATTTAATGAGTAATTTAGTGAGTAATCATGATGAGAGAAAAAACTGTACTTTCATCTGATCATAGTAATTTTAAAAGTGACCATGAAGAAGATAATAAAAAATCGAGCTAGCGTATTAACCGTATGGTATGAGAATTTTATGGCTGTATACACAAGACTAGCGAGAATGTTTAATCTTTGATATATACTGCTCGACTTTTACTACATACTAATACACTGCATTTTACATTACACTTACACTTACACTTATACTTATATATGTATAAGTATACTACACCGCTATCATGTATTATATTATGTAGTAAAGGCACTTGAGGTTTTTATAGCACCGAGGGAGAAGAGCCAACACCATACTGTGTACTATACCATGAATCTTGCATGTGTAAACCGAGAATCGCAGCAGCTTTCAGTTATAAAACGGAATAAGCCTGCGTTGTTGCCAAATTGTGGGAGTTTAGTTTTGTTAATTTTTTAACAAGTTACTTGTTAGTTGATTTGAATTTATACGGAGAAAATCTTTAAACACATTATTATTGCTTAAATTTAAAATAAACTCTAAATATTTATACGGTAAAAACTTTCAAAACAGAAAAAATAATTTTAAACTGAAGATTAATTTTTTTTTGCTCATATTATTTTTTAAGGAAAAAGTTTTTTTCAAACAAGAATCTTTTTTTGCTATCAAAAAATTAGATGAAAAATTTTTAGTTGACTAAAGTAATTTTTTTAAGTGAGAATTTTTATAATAAATTTAAAATAATTATCCCTAGAAAATCTTGTGTCACTCTGTAAATATTTATTAAAAGATAATACCTACGAAAATGAATATGTCAGCGAGAATATATATTTAATGACGAAGTGTTAATGTATAATGTAAATATCCGAGTATTATAATTTAAATTACGAATTGTATTCCGATGACCTAATTTTAAAATTTAACAGACAAAAATTATAAGTCTATTCAAGAGCAAAGTTATTTACAAAATAAAAAAAAAAAGTAAATATGAGTTAAAAAAAGTCTAGACCTTTTTTAATTCAGCGTATAATTTGGTCTCTATTACCTGAGCTTTACAATATTTGAAATCTAATGTTTCGGGATTTTTATAGTTTGCCCCTAAGCACTGTAAAATTTTAAGTTTATCCACCTGAATGATCAAAGTTGAAAAAAAATAAAGAAACATGTTTATTGCCCTTAAACATCGTAAAATGATCATCGAGATAAGACCGTACTTTTGCAGGCCCCACAACGCGATGGTCTACTCTCTTTAAGCTGGTTCTTTCAACTTTTTTTTTTCTTACAATTTTTCAATTTAAAAAGTTTGTAGAATCTTAATTGGAACTTTAATTTATATAATTAAGGGGAAAAATTTTAAAACAAACAAGTCAACAATATTATTTAATTAATTTTACAAATTACATTATGTCTTTGTACACGTGAATAATTAAGTTTTATTCCAAAAACCAATTACGAATATTTAGTACTGAAAATCTCAAAACATTCCAGGCGAGATTTCCCTTTGAAGTGTCCCATTCCACTCTAATCCGGAATGGACTGTATATCCTAAAATACTGCTGGGAATTCCAGTGCAACATATATCCTGAATTATATTTGAAGTAACATAAATTTTGTATTAAATTTGAACTTTATTAATTAATGATAAATAAATAATCAAAATTATTTGAAATTCAATTCAATCGACAAAGATGAAATTTATTGATAAAATTTGAACAAAAATAACTGCTAGAATTCTCTAAAACTTAATTTGGATGAAAGTTCCTTAAGTAACTAGAATGCTATCGTTGCTCAATTATTTCCACTTTGATAAGTAAAATAAAATACAAAAATCAGACAAGTTAATAAATAATACCCATTGTCTCTTATCTCAACGCCGTAAAGAAGTAAAATTTCCCGACGTTGTGTCATCTGAAAGTTATCTTTACGATGGCTCCTTCCTAAAGTGCTTCTACTTTTTTCTCCACCGGTTGCAGAGCAAGGTTCTCAAGGAAAGGCATGCAGGAGATTGGAGTAGAGCTTCAACAACCCTCGATATAATATATAATACTATTCACTTAACTCGCTACACATCTACGTCTGCTTTTAACATTTTCCGTATTACTATGCCAGCGGCAGCATCTTTAAATTCATAATCTGACGTTATCTTAAAATTCTAAACGTGTTTCCTTTGATTTAAAAAACGTTGAAAAATGAAAAAAAAATCTCTGGAAATTTATGTGTACACAGAGAGAGAAAGACAAATTATTTAGAAAATAATTTCTTGATTGTTAAAATCAGAAATTTAATATATTAATTTTTTAGCAAAATAATATTAATATCTACCTTCATTACATTGTGATAAATTGATAAAAAAAATTAACTTTTCAACAGAAAAAATTTTGAACCAAGAAATTTTTTTTTATTTAAGTAAATTTTTTCTCTTGAATCAAATTATTTTTTATCAGTGTAAGCAAACTTACAATAAATAGCTTTATTTAAATGAAATAAAAACTATTTTGATTAATTCGACCAATCGCTTAAACAAAAAAAAATATTCTTGAGCATTATCAATAATATATGTTTCTGTGTCAAAAAAATTTTCATAATACAAGAATTTTTTTTTTTTCATTGAATAAATTACCTTCCGCTGCTGACAGTGTTTTTATTTACTCACGTGATATGTATATGGGCTGGGTATCATTTATGTACATTTACACCCAGATAGGAATGTGTGTGCAGAGATGGAAAGTGATTAACGAGGTACCAGGATTTACATAATTTAAAGTGTGAATATTTCATTAAATCTTATTTAATTTGAAAGAACAGGCTAGACATTATTGAGAAAAAAGAGCTAAGCGTCAATTTTTCAGCTCAATCTTAAATATTTATCATCATCAATCCATAAGTAGCTTAAAATTCATAAAACGAAAGCTTATTTTTTCTTTTAGCATTTCCACAAATTTTATTCATCATTCCAACCCATAATTTCAGGATTATTATTAACTAGCCTAACAAAGAGCCCCAAAAATTCAAAGTTATTTTCAAGTAAATTCAACCGGTTCAGCCCACCAAAATATATAATAGTAGTCTTGATTCTTCGGTGTATTATTCTGACCGGCGAATCGTAAAAGTGGTGGTCGTGGTGTCGGCGGATTCTTCGATGGTATGGCTTACATGCCTCTACTATACTTCATGCACTATACTTCTCCTGGTGGATAGAAAGATCCGGCTTTGAATAAATTTGCATCCCGAATGCAAAACATTCTGGGTCGAAGACAGGCGCCATTGTCGTTTTATGGATAACCTTACAACCCGTTTCAGTTTCCACGGGTTTTATTTATTTCATTCGCGAGATAGCTCTTAAATTAAGGTAGAGTACTCTTGGTTATAGAATTACCAAGAAGAATTTAATGAAACTTGGCATACTATTGTACATTACAATAAGTTAATAAGCCAGTTGAATTTTTAAAAAGCTCCAGAGTACCAGAAAAAAGATATTAATATAAAAAATTTTTTGTCCTAGATTTTATTTTGTTTTTCAAAAAGTACCGTTCAGATTTTAATAAAAATTTAAGTAATGAAAATAAATAACATTAATTACTTAGCATACTTCAAAGTACAGATTCAAAGCATGTAATAGTGATAATTAATAAAGAAAACTATCAAAAATTTATCTCTGGCTCTTTTTCTTCAATGCAACTGAAAGAAAAAATTACTTTTGAAATGAAATAAATATTTTCTCGTAGTATTTTTGTTATAAAATCAAGTTTTTTTCATACAGAAACAAAAAATTGAAAAAAAGTCAACAAGTATATTATTAAAGACTTCAAGTTTTTGATTTTGATGATAAAATAATGTTAGTCTTAAATAAAATACTTGTTGATTTTCTTTCAAATTATTTTTTCTGCATGAAAAAAAAAAACTAGATTAAAAAAAAAAATACTACAAGAAAAATGTGATTTCTTCAGCTAATAAAAAAAAGTGTTTAAAATTTCCAACAATTTAAATTCTTGTAACAAGAGTGTTCTTTTCTTCACTTGTGGTATCAGTGATATTACCTTAAATTAAATAAAATAACACTATACACGTCTAGTTAAAAAGGATTAATGAACAGTTCTCGGCGAAAAATCTCTTAAAACTCTGATTCTCTATAGAGTCAATTAAAAAAGGAATGGAAGGACAAGGCTCTTAATCGAGGATCAAGTATTAAATTATATCGCAGCCGTATAGCTTCTAGCCAGAGGGAAAATTCTTCACTTGAGTTCCCCTCGCGGTAATGAGACCGCCAGACATTACATCAATTGCCATCCGGCATGGCATTGCTTACATATATTACACTTACACGCAAGTTTACCTTCACATATATGTTCCCTGTCTGTTTATCAGACATCAGACCTAGACCACGTGCCACGCCAATTGATTAATCCCACCTAGAACTTGGACATAATAGACATCTTTCTAAACATCTATTTTTAAACATACAACCCAGCAACATATCCTATTAATATTCAATTCTACGCACACTTTTTCCGAATTTCAATAATTTTAAACACCTGTCAACACCTTATTTGTTTTCCTTGTACCTCTCAGCGTTATATGTTGCCGGTCCGAAATCCTATCTCTACTTTTGTCTCCGTTTGTGAACCTGGAATATATTCAAGCGTTTCCATTCTGTTTCTGTATTTGATGATGATATCATTGACGAGGATGTGGATGAGGATGAAGACAATTATTTAAATTTATTGTCGTCGGTGTCCATGGCCTGTTAAAAAAATCACAGAACACTTTTTTATCCATCACGATTTTGGTGTCGTAACATTTTATATATGTTATATATATTATATTAATGCAATGTAACAAGACAATAAAGCTTAACAATGTGAGGACTTCCATAACGGGATATCAACGAATAGCTTTGTGAATAAATCACCGGTTATGTTTGCTCACATTAGTTAATCTTTTGAACAAACCTTTGTTTACTTTATAAATCTATGGATGTGTGTTGAGCTGAGAGTTATTGAATTAATTAACCATTACCATGATTTATAATTAGTTTGGACAAAAATAAATAGTTTGAGTTATTAAACTAATAATAATAATTATTATTATTATATTTAGACTGACGGGTAATTAGTTTTATTCAGATCGGAGTGTTATTCTGAGAATGACCGAGGATGATAAAACATTAGTATGGTAAACAAGAGTCGCTTTTAAGCATTTGGAGTCGTTCATTTGTACTTGACATCATACCCTCGACCACAATCTCTTGCGTTGTCCCTTCTTCTTCTCCAATGACTATAAACTACTATGAAAAGAGCAAGACCGAAACCAAGAGCAAGACAACTGGTGCTTAACTATGTACCAACATACAGAGACTCACATATCACTATTATATGTGTCTGGTCTTTAGAATCAGCAGCTCACCCGAGAAGAATTATTGCCGACTTTATTCGTCCATGTTATCTCGTGCAAACTCATCTTCCTCATACCGCCCCTTTCTCGGCAATCTATCTCGCTTTCTCTTAAGGCTCGCTATTTCAGTATATTAATATACTTTTTTTTCGATGACTCATAAAAGATCAAACAGAAAAGCGTATCGATTAATTATAAATAGCAATTTATCATCTATTAGCTCATGATGATCATCATCATCATCTTCATTAACCGAATCTTTATCTTCATTTGTTTAACTTGTATTTTTATTTATGATCTAAAGCTAATGGACTGGGTGGCTGAAGATCGACACATTAGCTCATTAGCAAATAAAATAAACTCGTCTGTGTCTGGTGTCTCGTTTTCAATCATCTGTCATTTGAATTCGCGAGTGCGTGTGCAATAGCATAGAATGTACCATGAGCAAGATGAAGATGAAGATGATATCTTGAGTCACCTACAATGCGAGCTGACTACCAACAAGCGAGTATCAACTGGCAACAACAGAAGAACCTACTGCAGAAAAACGATTTAAAGTATTATATCGTATCGAGTTTCTTACTCAGGACATTGAACTTGTCAGATAAATTCCATCGATTTATCGTTTGTTATACTTTTGAGCTAACTTGCTTTTATTTCTTCATTCATTTATTCCGCGAGCTTATCTACTCTGCTCTGCATTAGCGCTTCGCACTGTACTCTATTATATGCAATGTACATTAAATGGATATAAATGTATTAATGTAAACCGTGGTGGAATTTAATTTGCTTGGTATCCACCAGAAGAAGAAAAACCATCACAATAGAATAAAATATTCAGAATAGGGCGAGGCTGTCACGTTTTTTTATGGTTAAGCTCGCTTATAACTCGGCTCACGCACTTTCCAACAATCATTGTAAGGTCTGCTGTCGTGGAATTGAGACCTAATGAAAAGTAACATACCACATATGTCTAATAAACATATATGTATGCATTAGGGGTAGACTAACAAGTTAAATAATGTCTTTAAGAATAGCTGATGACTTTCTCATTCTGGGTCATGGAAAATTATGTCACGCTCATTCAAACCTGCTTTTTACTCTCGCGACAACCTTTGCGTGACTTAAATTATAACTAATGTATTATCACGGAAGTACTATTAAACACGAGGATTTAATTGTCTCTTTATTATTTACTTTTTAAAACAAACTGTTTTATTAAAATCAACATTTCTTATTCACGCGGCCAATTAAACTGTTTTTTAATCTTATAAGGTTTGTTGAAACTTGAATTTTTTTGGTCAATATATACATTTGGAGATAAGATTAAAGATTGGCGGGTATGTCATGAACTCTTTAATGAAAATTGTATCTCGCGTGCCGACTGCGATGAGTTAATGTCTCGTTATATTAATAGAGTAAAAGAATGTCTCATTGTATCGTATGTGTATGAATGTCGTTGGATATATAAATATACAAAAAAGTCCTGTGCTGTAGAATAATAAAAATGTACATGGGGAGAGATGAGTGAGTCGTTAGGTCGTTACATTAGCCTTCGTTGATTCCCCAAAGTCACACACATGCTGAATAATCACGAATTAATACCAGCTGCTTAGCTATCGTACAACTCAGCCCAAAATTTTATTTCTCTTTCCACTATTTATCATTCACGCCATTTAAATAAAACATATTTACAACCTCCTTAGTATTTACGAGCTTCGGTACTGAAAACACCTGGCTTATGAAAACTCTCCTTCTTGTTTTCATTATTATTATTATTATTATTAAATAAATAGATTTTTTCAATTAAATTTTAATTAAATTATAACTTATAGCGTAATTTACTCTGGACTAACTCTGAGCTTGTTAATAATAAATTATTGGAAAAGTTGACCATTTAATATTATATTAGATACAGTTAATAGTGTAAGTATACATCACACATATGAGATATCACTTACAATATATACGGGTCGAATAAATTTCCATTTTACTTAGATAATTGTTGCTTTAACTTATCAGCAAGTTGCTTGTAAAGTTACATTTTTATTATGTCACCCAGCTGATAGTTAATATGCAGAAATTTTTTCGTATTAGCATCAAACATGAATTACTGTTCTTACTAAATACTGTTTTTCCCCGATTACGACCGGTTTATTTTCGTTTCATTACACACAACATAAATTATCTTGTGGTATTTTTAATTACTTCAATGTATCATAAATATAAATAAACATATCGACATCTTGTGAGTAATTGCTATTAATATATTACTACTATTGTTGAGGTTGGATATTTACGACACTAGCCCTGTTTTAGTTTATCGGAGGTCGCGGTGCATGCTAAATACTTTAATATATGACCAATAGTTTTCTTTGAATAATTATTCCCTCGCATTCCTTGTATTTTATGTTTATGTTATCAAGTGTCGGTTTAGGCTAGTACATATCTTAAATCATCGCGGCCGGATTTTACTCATTGCTATGCACTGGAATAAAAAAAAAATTTTGTTTTATTTTTAGGAAGAAAAAATTCGAAACCGGAATGAAGTTCATGATAAATTGCATATTTTTAGCCGATTCATATTATTTTACTTATTTTTATTAATGATTATTCAACAGATTTTTTTTATTTCATTCTTTATTTTTTTAATAACTCATGACTCATGAAAAAGTTGGATTTTGCGTAAATTCAAGACTTTTTTTTAATTTACATTTTATTATTGTCAACTTTTAAATAATAATAAGATCGATTTTTCTGCAAATATTTTATCTAAAAATATATTTTGACATAATTTTGCACAATTTGAAAGAACAAAAAATTACTCAATTATTTCAATAAATTAAAAAAATTTCTTAACAAAGTCGAAGATAATTTTTAACGTAATTATACATTTTACTTATAATTAGTAACGTTACAAAAACTATTAAAGTGTATAAAAAAATTCCAAATTCTCCAACAAGAAATATTGAATTGATTTTTAATGAAAAAAAAATTTTAATTTACTTATTTTTATCATAACTGGAGAATTTTTTGACATTGAGTAAAACAATTATCTAATTAGAACATTTTTAGTCAAATTAACTGTCTTAAAGACACTTAAGTCTACTTTTATGGTTAACCGATGTATAAATGGTATTTAAAAATTCAAATGAATCATAAAATACATCTTAAAAAAAATTTTATCAAAGAACTAACTCCTTCTCTTCCCCTTCAATCATTTTTAAACCCTTCTATATTTAAAAACATTGCTAAGCAGAAAATAATTCCAGACTGAAAATATTTAATGTATATCAATAAGCATCGCAGAAGTAGCAAAAGCTCTATTTTGTATTTTAATAATAGACACATAAGGGGACCATAAGAAAAAGAGAATAAGAAAGTCCGAAAGTTGTGAGAAAGAGATGACGGAGAAAAATAACCAACAAAAGTTCAGAATGAGCATAAGAAGTTGAGGAGGCGAAGAAGTGAAATAGGGAGTGAGCCGATGGCACGCGGGTTTTCCTCGCCCTTCCATTCTCCTTTGCGGTGAATTCTATCGCCGTCTAATAATAACTAAGTCGGGTGCGTGCACGATAAAGTGGCCTTCTCCACGTCAAAACGCTTGTAGGAGGTTTGCATCCATACGCAACGGATTAAAACATATTAACAGAGAATTTTAGTTTTCATCATCTATCGGCTATCGGCTAACAAAAATTCCAGCCCCTCCCACCGGATTACCGGCTCCGAGCTTCCTAAAAAGACATCTCAATCTCAATATCAATTTATATAAATTAAGCTCATCAATCAAAATAATAAAATTACTATAAATGATTACAGTGAAAAAATTTTGATAAGGAAGAAATATTAAACAAAAATGAAAGTAATGAAATCAATATCGTAAATTACTCATGACTGATGATGATGATGTTTCAATAAAATAATTTTTTCAACGTCAATGTCAGTTGATTGTGAGTAATTTGTCTCAGCTAGTGGAGAGAACAATAATCCATTCATGCATCCCCCATAGGTTTGATAACGATCGCCGAGTATTTCCGCTGGTAACATCAGGGAAACCTCTCTCCATTTATTTACACACATATGTACAAACATCCTCATCCTCATTCTCATGCATTTACACAGTCACATCCACCCGTTCTAAGCATTTGAATATTTTTTATCCAAAGCAGAATAGTCCTACTAGTCCTTGATAAAATAAAATCCTCCTATCTGAGGACTTTAAATAAAATCTTGGAAGGAGGATCGGTGGACCGTGGACCAGCCGAGACCTTAAGAAACCGGTCGACGAACCCTGCAATGTCGGATAAAAGGCAAACTGGTACATGGTGTATGTACTAGTACGAGGAGAAGAAGAAGAAAGGATGGACGAATTGAATTTCTGCACGAAGAAAGCAAAAAAGAACCACCAAACGTTATACGTGTAGCTAAAGTCCCTTGGGCTGCATTTATTCGTGTACTTTCGTGCAGCACGCATCACATCTGCACATATCCTCATGCATTTTGGTGCAGACTCACATCACTACCCATTATATTACTGCTGTGTGTATGTATTGTATGCATGTACAGATGAAAGGAAAAGAGTACTTGCAGATATTATGTATGTATATATATACATATATATTTATGTACTTGGACTTATGTAGCGGGTTGTAACATCGTAAAAGTGCCGCAGCATCGCCGCAGACCGGGAATACGTGATTCTTTTGTGTCCTCAGGAAAAGTGTTTGAACGTGTAAATTAAAATAAAAAAATATTAAAATATATGCAACTTTGCTTTGTCTTCGCCTCGGCTTTGCCTCAGAACTCTCGTACCTAATACAAAATACCAAATAAAATCTTTACACTTGTATTATATCGCTATAGAGGTTTTTAAATCCTGGTCTGAGTCACAGAGTCAAGCTTTATTTACAATTTGTGGCTAATAGGTGGTAAAAATATTGTTTTGACTTTTGAGGTTTATACTTTTCATAATTGTAATTTATAATATGAGTCACTTTATGGACTTAGACCAAACATATAGTATATATATATATGTATACCAATAAATTAACTTGATTTGAAAAAAAAATTGTTTAATCAAGTTAAAAATTATTGATTTAAAAAGTTTATTTATTATTTTTACAATTATATTATACAGTAATAAATTTTGCGTCATTACAACATAAAAATTTGTGTTGAATATTTAAAATTTTTTTGTCTTGATTTAAGAGAATTAACATAAAATTTTTTAATACAATGACGCGAAATTTTCTACTGTATTGAAAGCCCAACATTTATAAATTCAATTATAGGACCAAGACTCTTTGGAATTTAGTTATAACTAGTGAAAAATTATTTAAGTTTGTAAATTTACAAAGTAGCGTAAACAAGTATATACATAGAGAAATATACATTAGATATAAATACAGTTATAAAATAAATTTTGGTAAAGTAGTAACTAAGTCGAATATAATTAGATGCTATACAAAGATGTATATTATCATAGCAAGAGACTTCAATAAAAAAAGACAAAAAATAAGAGAATGCAATATTGTTCTTGGTTCAAGTAAATTTTACTTTATTTAATAATATTTTTGCTTGACTCAGAATAATATGAAATTCTTCAAAATAATATTCTTGATTCAAAAAATTTAATCTTGAATCAAATTAATTTTTTATCAGGGTACACAGTACAAAATTTTGCGTCAAAAAATTGTGTGTTAAAAATTTTTATCTTAAATATTTAACACTTTTTTGTGTTGATCTAACAGAATAAATGTTTAATTTACGCATAAAAGTATTAAATATTTAACACAGAAATTTTTAACACTATGTTTTTTGACGCAATGACGTAAAATTTTTTACTGTGTAATATTTGCTTTTATTCATCCAATATAAAAATATGTATGAATAATTTAATTTTTAGATATCATATAATATCAAAATTTTGATTACAAGAGTGAAATTGTACTAAAGTTTAGTCTGGTAATTAAATACTATGCAATGGAATTATTATATGTGTACTGCGCTTTCAGCATTGAGCTGAGTATATGCACATGGTATGTGAACCAGAGACACATTTACGGATAAGCGTTATGTAAATTAATATAAGTGTGTTGATTAAACAGCGCGGTATGATGGATAACTGTTACGGAATAATTACTATATATATCAAACATCACGGATCGCAGCGTGTGGTTCTGAAGTTTAGAGTGTTTTATTTTAAAAATTGTATTTATCTAATGGTTAAATTACAAGCTGGATTAAAAGCACTTGTACATTTTATTTCAATGATAGTTTTTGCTCCGACTGGTATGGAAACAGTTGCATAACCGGAAGCCAGAGTTGTACAGAGAGTCTAATGTATTCACTCGACATACACGACAGTTAGATCGTGCGCTGATCATCATCACTTTTTATTACAGATATCATACACATATATGTATGAGCTTGTACTGATACTATACTAGGGTAGGAATAAACTTGACACGTTATAACTTGATCCTTTTGTCTTGGTCGCTTTCATAGAATCTCGAGATTAGCAATGTCAAGAAGATGTTATCGTTTATTACTCACGACTTCTTAAGAAGGGAATAGAAGATTATGGTAAATATTCTAAGTGACGTTTATCGCTTATCATTGAATTAATAATTAGAATTAATCAATTTTAATTAAAACTATTTTTATTAAAAATACAAAAAATTTGATCAAAATAAATAAGGAATAAATATATTTTTAGTAGGTTAATTTTCTGTCGATTTTCGTATTAATTTCAATTATCTTAAATTAAAAAATAAAAAAAATATATTTTGAACTCTTTATAGTAAAAAATTTTCCGTCATTACATAAAAAAAAAAGTGTTAAATTTATTCATAAAAGTGTTTAATATTAAAAAAAAAATTTTTTACTGTGTATAAAGAATATAATTATCAAAATAAATATTTATTATATTTTGATACATTTATTTATTATATATTTCACACTGAAAAAAAAATTAACTTGATTTATTTGAGTAAATAAATTTCAGTAAATCAACAAAATTTAAGAGGAAAAATTTTGAATAAAAAAAAAAACAATTTTAAAAAATTAAATTATTTTTAATGAAGACAAAAATTTTTGCATACAAAAATTTTATTTAATCCCAGAGTTTTTGTCTTGAATTAAGAAGTTTAATTTTTTCAATGTAACATTTATTTTTATTATACTTCACAATTACAGTTAAGATGTAAATAATATCTAAAAAAAATCGGTCAAAAGTTGGCTACTGAAAATATATGTTTGATATAAATTTTTTATACAGAAGAATTGAAATCTTTTATAGTTCAGATATTATAAATTTACCCAGTGAATAAAATAACGAGGTGTAAATTATTCGAAAGCTGTAATTGACGACCAGTTCGGGTCAGCGAATTCCGGGATCCGGTAAATATTTGACGTGATAGAGAAAAAAAACCTTTATAATACCTGTATAATGATTTACTGTTTTATTGTATGCAAAACGGAAGCTCGAAGCCTTTTCCCAATTATCCAGAACATTATTACCAGTGATGCCTAACCCATAAACCTGAGAACAAACTAACAAACTGTGCTTGTAACTAGTTAGAAGCCAGTGTATGTCACAGAGGACAGCAGTAAAAGTATTACATTGACAAAAAAGAGAATGAATAGAGAGGAACATTAAATTAATGGCTGAGAATACTAGAAAAAATAGAGGCATAGAAATAGCCGAGGGTATCCAAGGGAAACGAGGAAATGAGCATTAGGTCTGTCACGTTTTACTCTTGCCGGCAGACATAATTGTCATGATAATGAAGCACGTGTGGCGCAATTACGGATCGGCAAGTTAGCAACCTTAAGTGGCAATACTCTGACATCATCGGTTGATCATTTATAATATAATATAATATATGTACGTAATTATAATAACTGCATCATAATAACTGGTGACTGATGAACACCTATACCGTTCGTTTTGTTTGATCTGATGCATCAAATCCTACTTTAATCTTCCTCATTCGCCATTAACCATTAATAGAAATAAATATACATATTTATGAGCCTAATCAATCATCAGCCATTTTTAGCTCGGTGATTTATTTGCCGTCCGTCTTTATTTATCACAGATTGTATTGAGTTAACTAATTAACACGGGCCGACTGCAACCTTCTATCCTATCCGGATTGAGCGAAACTTAAATTAAATACAAACACGAATACAAATACAAACACAAGAAACTCATCTATTCCATGCCAAAGCGACTGAATCTCGGGATTATAATAAATGTATGGCCAGAGTCCTTGTAATTTGATTAGGAATGTCACAAATATCCTCAGCATACCATGGCTTCAGACCACTGTTGGAACTAAAACTAAAAACTCCCTTAAAAAATTTTATCTAAGGCTTCTTCGAAGCAAAGAGTGTCTCAATCTTTAAAAAGTATTTTAACAAATGGTAATTTTAAAAATTAAAAATGCTTTAATAACAAACTTAGTTAAAAAGTAAAAATAGTTTTGAATAAGTTTAAAATTAAAAGTGATGAAAAAATTCATTTTGATAAATTTTTGTTCTTAAGCGTTTTCTACAAAATTTATTTGTTTTTTGATAACTATTTTTATTGTAAATTATTTTTTATTCTTTAGTTAAGTTTTTTATTAAAGAATATTTTTTAGTTTGATAGATTATAATTTATTTTGAGAATTTTCGAGTTTAATTACAAACCAAAAGCGATTTTTTATGGATATTGTATATTTAAGCTATAAAATTAGTCATTTTTTTGGTTAATAATAATGATCCTGGTGAGGACAAAGTTATCAAAATATTTTATTTCCATCGATGCATATATAAATTTTGAAACTAATCAGACATCTTAAATTGATAAAAATGACGCCAAAAAATTTTGTTACAAAGATAGGTACATGTTAAGCTAATAAAAGCGTGTCAATAAAAATGAAATACTTGACTCTATATTTCACAGAATAATTGAAAAAAATATAGAACTGTACTGTTAATTACTTTAACAAAAAAAGTAACGGGCTTTTTTGATCCTGACATCTCCTATTGTCAGAACTTCAACACTAAATAAAAAAAATGAAGCCTAAAACTTGACTTTATGATGAATGCGTTCTAACTGTAACTGAAGGATGATACTTGAAGTCTATTTTGACGGATACTTTTTGAAATCTCGAAGCGCCTTGCAGCAAGCCCTAAATAGAAAATTTAACAAGTTATGTGCTCTTATAGACGATGAAAGCCACACAATACTCGAAAATGAAAAAGCGTTAATCAAATAAAATAAAAAAAAAACATTTGTATTTGGATTGGGTTGTCTAATAATACAATCATAATGATAATGATAACGATGAAAAGTATTTATTAGTATTGCTAGCATGTGGCAAGTTGACACCTTAAATATACATATATTTTATTACCACACACTTCACTATATAAATTCTAATGAAGAGTCTTTTTCCAAGTTTTCATCGATGATTCTTATCGAAGGTATTCAAGATTACATTTTATATAAAACATTTAACATTATATATAAACCTTTATTTGACTCCACACATCAAACGTATTAATTCTATTCACGGCCACCCTGAAATCGTAATGGTCATCAATAGACTTTAGTATGATTCTATCATTGTCTCTATCTGGATATCTAAAATATATATAATATGTACATATATCTGTAAGCGTGTACGGAGCCGATATTAGAAAGAGTCTCGAGTGACTTGAAAAAATAATGATACGGGTTAGGTGAAAAAATATAATTTATGAAGAAGAGGATCGTAATGTATATAGTGACTCACCACTTGATAGTAATCCAAGCATGACGAAGTACAAGAATAAGAAGTTGAGAGTGGAATACGCCGGAGAGTGCACCACTGATTGTTGTTGTATATTTAATGATCAAATCAATGGAGAGAGTGGAATACCAATGTATAATGTATAACGAGTGTTATACAGCCTTCAGGAATTCCATCTACACCATGTCATATTCCAGTACGACTATTTATTACAATATACAGTACCTTTATTCTCTACTCTGTATATTATCTGAACAATCTAATTGTTAGTATTAGTCATCGTCATCAGACAATACAATAATTGTTTTTTTTTTTTTTTTGTTTTTTAAGTAATTATAGGGTTTTAATTATACAATTACAAGCACATTAATAATCCGTAAATCCCGGTGACCTAAGAGGAAGGATGTAGTGGTCGTGTTTGCTGAGCATTACCTTTGCGAAAGAGCGTTAGCCAAATATGACGCATGTTCTTACGAATTAACACGATACAAAGAAGGAATGCCGAAACGGCGGTTCAGCCGAGGCACCCTCATCGATGTTTATCTTCTCGATTGCTGATGGGAGGAACGAGGCCCCCCGAGTGTCCTCCCCTCTGTTCCAAGAAGCCCAGTGTCCAAACAAGGGAAAGTATTAGATCCCCGCAGAATACAGTACACTGTACAGTAGACGAGACGTGTGCGGGGTTAAATGGACGCGTGACGAGTTTGCGGGATGAACCCGTCGCAGTACTCAGGGTCATTGTTCTCCAGTCCAGCTTTAACTCATCCTCTCTATCTCCTGTCCTATGTTCTATCTTCTCTCTTCTCTCTTCTATTTTCACATTATGTTATTTTGTGTTATACTGCTCACAAAGTAACAACTATTCTCGATATAAGTGTACACATTTGTACACTCGGATGACCACTATATTATTATTATTCTTTCTTTATTGGCTTTTAATAATTTTTTTTGAAAACACCTTAGTAGATTGAATATAATAGGGACAAATTTCACAATTGTTAAATTAAGCTTATTATAATAACTTGCATTAATTTAACAAAAAGTCCATTTTGGCGGATATTAAAAATTTATTAGATTGGAAGTTACTCGAATTTTTATATTTTATATCCAGTTTATTTTAAAATTATAATATTCATCTTAATTTTATTTGAATATTTTATAAATAAAAAATTTTTTTTCTTTATTATAATTTATAAGAGAGCAAAATATGATGCTGAAATGTTGTAATAAAATATTAAAGTTTTTAGTGTTAAAATTAATATTAATAATTTTGGAGCGACGAGAAAAACCTCCAGGAAGTGATAAAAACATTAAAGTCGCTAAAAATTTTCACAAAAATATAATCTAGTCTTAATTTCTAAACTGCAGTCAAAATATTTAGCTATTATATTGTTTCACCAGTTATTATGGTTCAAAATTTTCATGCATGCATAATTGCTTAAATATTTTTATTTTATTATTTTCTATCTTTTCTTAGAATATTATTTAAAATTATTTAACATTGTTTATAATCTTGCTCATGACCATACTGATTATGTGACTATTAAATAAACTTAAGAAATAAATAATTTTGATTTTGTTAAAATATTAAATGGAAAAAAAATTTTTTTAATTATAATTCACCAGAAGAGAGCAAGGTACTGTGATGAACTATTAAATTTTTGAATGTCAAAACTTCAATTAGTATTTGGTAACTTTTTTAAAAATAAAAAATAAAAATTATTATTATTTTGTCAATTAAAATTTTTCAAAAATTGACTAACACCAAACTAAAAAAAATAATTTTTATTACTATCGTTGTTGTCAGTATTATTATTATTACTATGTACTGTCTCATCATCCAGTAATGGCCGTGGTGGTAACCAACTGGCAATCTTAAAACTCGTATTATACACTTAAACTTACAACAAGCAGACATAATATCATCGTCTCTTACTTTACAAGTAAAGATAAAGAGTGAAGCTGACCTGACCAAGAACTAAGACCAACGAAGTAAAGCCGGTTCTAATTCCAACGGCACCGACAACCGGCTGTATAAAGAATCATCAGCGATAAATCCAAGCGTGCTTTCCCGGTACGCAATGTTGTAACGTATACGGGGATTGGAAATGCAGTTTTGAGATCCAGTCTTCTCATCTCAGCTCAGCTTCACCAGAACATATATATGTACTTGGTGCGAGACGCGGCCGTCTTTCCAAATAGCAAAGTTTAAATACTTGGTTATAACTTACAACTATAGTCGAAAGAGAAGAAGCCTTTGCTTGTACTTACAAGAGAGAAAGGTAACAATAAAAAAAAATTTTTAAAATAAGTGATAGAGCTGGCTGAAGAGAGAAGGTTGAATATGTTAACTGGAAACGGCACCTGTGAGCTCATGTCTATGATGTTTTTGCCACTTGGCAATTGTCCAACCACGATCTCAAACGTTTTCTTATTTCTCTTCTTCTCTTATTCCTCTTTCTTCTTTCTTCTCTCTTCTGAGAGGATCAGTTAAGTCCTATGTTCATCAGCGTTTATTTCTGACTTAACTTTGGAGGCTTTTGCTAAACCGAGGAGCACTGAGGACTCTGCGCCGTCGAATTGAGACAAACTGTCTGTACTGTTTGTTATTTAGGAAGTTCTGCAGAGCCAGATTACATGCGCTTTTTTTTTTTTGGTTAATTCAATGCAATGAAACTAAACCGCCGAGGAGAGACTGATCTAGATCTTCTGTATTATATGTGTAGCGTAAATTAAGAGAAAGAGTGTCGCTTACCACAAGTACACATACACAGTACAATACTAACTTATAGGTATATATGTGTACATGTGCTTGGTGACCAAAGTAGTAGAAGTCACCGTTGATTCGGTCAATGGCACTCCCCTTGATCATCATCTCTCGCTTGGTAACATTCTCATTAGATTGGAACGAGTCAGCGCACGCCTTTTATTTCGTTGGCGCACACGCCAACGCATGCAAACACTACATATTATACATGTGTGTTTGATGTCTGATGTACTGAGTTCGTTGCTGAGGGATCGAGAGATAGGAACAAATACAGAACTGAACACAGATGGTAAAAGAAAAAGAGAAAGAGAAGAGTAATGAGAAAAAACGAGCTGGGCTAGGGGACTGACCCCCATTTCCCCCGCGAGTAACTCCGAAGCTGGTGCCCGCTGCTACGCTGGTTATATTAGTTGGTGCATATATAATACATATGAAAGAGGCGCGGAATGAGAGTGCGAGTTGCTTGACAATAATAACCATTAATGCGTGAGAGAATGTACCCAGTGACGTCATTCATTTTGTATTCGTCATACATACATTTAGCTTTAACATATTCGATGGCATTGCTGGCTAACTAAATCCTGAAAGTTATATATTGAGTAATGATTATAATTTTTTATTTATGTACTTTGGTTTGGGTATTGGGAACCACAAATCAATTGATATGTTTTAGGGTAATAAATTATTCTGACAGAGTCGTAAATATTTTTTAGATGGAAAATCAGGGACAGTTTTTGGGATCAGAACCGCCTTTATTTCCTGACTTTTAAAAGTTTTTGATGTTGTTTTAAAGAAAAATCATTAAGGAAGTTTGGATTTAATTTTTACGACAGATTTCCGTTGATTTTCAGAGAAATTTTATTTATTTTAATCAGTCTTTGTCAATTAGTGATCATACTTAAGAAATTAATGAGGTTTTTCACTATTTTTTTACTCACAAACAAATTTAAGAACATAAAATAACAAAAACATATATTTTTTAAATTATAACATTATAAACCAAAAGTGTTAAAATTTTTTAGCTATAAAAATGGAAACATTCTGTAATTCTTATCAACTAACAAATTACATTTGTACTCATGAAAAATGAATAGAGGAAATTTTAAAAGTCAAAGTCAAATTAGTGATCATTTTGAACAGCAAAGAAATAAGAATAAATTATTTGGAGGATATTTGTACACTGAAAAAAAAAAAAAAATAAATAAGTTGAATACAGAGAAAAATTCCTAAACCAATTGAATCAAGCAAAACTTACTTAAACTAAGAAAACTTTTCTGAGTTTAAGAATTTTTCCACTCAAATCAAAACGATAAAGTTTTTCAAAATTATTTTCTTGATTCAAGTTAATTTTTTTCTGTCTAGAGTGGTTGCCAAAATTTTGTAAAACTTTTGAATTCTTTAGGGCTCTACAATAAAATTAATGTGCTAGATGATTTGTGTGCTAAACATAATCTATAAATAAGTTATTTTTACTTCAATGTTCTACATTATTAATTATAATAATTATTATTAATATATATCATGAGAAATTTACTGTAAAATTATAGAAATTTTAAATTGGAAATTCAAAATTTTATTAGCGTCGATATAAAATTTTAAGATTAATGATTTTTAAATTAAATGGATGATTAATAAGAAAATAATAGTATGTATTGATGTTTGAATAAAAAAATATTTTCCCGTACCCACAACTGCAAGAAACATTTCTTTTAAGATGGTGTGACTCTGACAATGCTGGCATTACTTTTGAATCAACAAAACATGTAACATATATGCTTGTGTATGTTATCAAATATTTATTTTATTTACTTGAGCAGTAATAGAAATAAATTCTCTCTATTCTACATGTCCTACAGTTATATATTATATATAACCGAGGGATCACGATATGTGACTTTTAAAGCAAGCGGGTCCGATGAAGAGTGATGTAGAATGCATAACAAGTATAAGGGCGAGGAAGAAATGTAACCAAAAGATTGACGATCTTACTCTTGAGCTCGATCATCCATCGACCGTATAGTATAGTAGAATTGACTGGGTACGGTAATTGACTTGTCGACTACATGCTCTGGGTCTTGATCTTAGTCTTGGACTTGTTGCGATTGTCGGCTGCTTTTACTACACGTCACAAAACGACCTTCCCAACATGTCCAAGACCTTTTTCGGATGCTTCATAAAAATGATATGACTTTTATTCTCCTTCTAACGTCATTATTTATTGGGTGTAGTTGGATTGTTAAATTTATATCATGAACGCCACTAAATTATTTAATTGACGCTTCTTCGTAATAAGCTACTGCATCATGCGATAATTAAAGACGTGAATCATTGACAGGACAATAATAAGAAAAAATTCTTTTGATTTAATAATAATTATTTTTCTTTTTTTATAATTAAAAATTGCTGCAATTTAATTTTTAAAATTTTGATTTAGTATAATTTAATTTTTGATTTTAAAATTTGGTATAAAAAATTTTGATATTTTATCCTTGCTCTCTTCTGATGAATTATAGTAAAAAAAGAAATTTTTTTTTTATATTATCAAGATCAAAAGTAAATTTGATGACAGATATAAAAAATCTAGTAAATTTTTAATATACTTCAATAATTTAATTTTCGTTAAATTAATGCAAGCTCTTAAGATGAAAATTAAATTAACCGACATCTGGAAATTTTTGTGACTTATTTTATTGAAAAATTATCAAAAAACAATAAAAAAAAAATTAAACATGTAGAAAATTTTTAAAATTATACGTGCAATTTTTTAAAAATATTTTTTAGTTCTAATTTAATTAATAAAAAAAATTCAAAAATTGTTTAACGTCGGCTAATTTTAGTATCATGCCCTTATGACAGCTTAATTTAACAAATGTGAACTTTATAAATATTATAAATATTTTTGATCAATTTTTAATCCACTAACTTTAAATTTATGAATACGATTATTTTGCTACTTATTTTAGCACAAAAATAAAACAAAATAATGATAATAATATCCTCTAATAAAATATATGCCTTCAGTGAGTGAGTGACAAAGTATCGAGTCGTGGAAAACCTAGGCTGACATCGACGTCCCATTTAATTACGAATAACAAATAGAATTGGAACGTTAGCAAATAAATTCCAGCATATAGTTATAGTTTGAGTTGTAGTTATAAATATAAATCCATCATATGTAGCTAATATATTAGGGGTAAACAGTAATAAATATGTAGACCTCGTATTTCCTAAACTAGAAGCTATTAATTTTTGATAATTAATACGTGACTATTGTTGTTAATAGTCGCTTTAAAATAATTTATATGTACAGCGATATTAGCGCCTTAACAATGACGTGGAAATAAAAATAGTTATTATACATTTAGAAGGTATGTTTAGTTGCGGACACATGATCCTGACCGCGAGGACTTTTTTTGGCGATGCCGTCACTCCAAAATGTTGGATTGCTGTATAAAATAGTACCCACACGTATATGATAGAAGAAGTACTATACAGTGTACAGTAGTTATGTATGTTTATATGTGTATAGAGAGTTACTACACGATCACATAGTAATAGGCGCCTAAATACAGCATGACATCACGACCGGCTCCGGTTAGGTACGACGTGGTAAGTTTTGAGCGTGTACCAAATTCAAAATAGATTTACGGTTAGCGCGAGTTACGCGACCCCGTTATTTCGGCCATTACAAATCGCGCTCACGACTTGCATCGCTAATATAAAATCATGAGTTCATTTACTTTTCAAAATAGCAATTAAATATTGACTCTGCAAATGTTTTAACTTTCATCATTATTGATATTGATATTGACATCGATATAAATACATATTTATAAATAGACATACATATTATTACTCTAGTTCGGGTTTAAATATACATTGTTTTATATACAATGGAAATTTATTGCAATGGGAGGTTTTTTTTTTTATCATCGATAACAAAGTTATACTCTTGTCTATTCTTCCTTTGCATTGTTCGAGCTTCGAGAGCAATTTATATGGGGTTACACGTATAAATATATACGTATATATATTTGTAGATGAACACGATCGACCGGTACGGCGAATAAAATGAAGACGGAGTCTCGAGGGTGTGCCACGGATGTGAAACAACTATATGACTATGAACGGCCATCCGTTCACCAATTTCTCAAATGTACTCTGAGTAATCGCTATCATGTTCTTTCTAAGATTTATTAGTGGTTAGAATTTTTTTTTAATTGTTTTTTAAATATTTTTAGTTTTTTTGACTTTCAAAGGAACAAATGGAGCTTTTTGTCACTCTTAATAGATAGGGGAAGACTACTATACGTACAAAAATTCACAAACTATTTTTCTTGGAGACAAATTTGAATTATCTGAATATTTTTAACTTTATATAGAATGCTTTTTGTAAGTTTTTATTGCACTGGCAAAAAAAAAATGAATAAATAATAAATTTCATTTTTCTATACTTTTGTGTAAAGAACATTTTTCGTACACTATTTTTGTTTTTTTTTTTTTTTTACATTTTTATTTCGATATTAACATGATTTCATGGTGAATTCATTTTAAAGTCTTATTTATTTCTCAATTTCAATTTTATACAAAATTCACGATGAAAAAAAATTTTTTTGGATAGAGTGATAAAAAAACTTGATTCAATTTATTTATTTTTTTTTTTTTTTAAATATAAAAATATAATAAAGAATATAAGAAATATAAAAAAATTTTTTAAACCATAAATTTGATTAAATTTTATTTCTAAAAATAATAGATATAATATCCATTATTTTTTATAAGAATAATAAATCAAATAAAATTACTTTATATAAATCGAATTTGATTGGAGCCCGATAGACAAAAATTATAAAAATAAACCAACAATTTTCGTAAGCAGTAAAAAAAAACGTAATACACAAAATTAATAAATCATTTTTGAAACTAAAAAATTTTTTACACAATAGAAAATTATTAAAAAATTAATTTCTTTCTGGAAAATAATCATTTGCAATTTACTTAATTAATTAATTTATTTATTTAAATTCTCTGAAATAAGTCACCTTCCAATAAAAACAGCTTTAATTTCATATCAAATAAAATTATACTTAAAAAATTTTAAATAAATTTTCCAACAAAATTTTGAATCACAAAAGAGGCAAAAAAACATTTTTTAATCATTAAAAACATATTTACCGAGTAAATTACATTTCAGCTTCCGCACCAGCGGATTAAATTGAATCAAAATATATTTTTATTGCGACTGAAAAGTACACCAATTAAAACCACTTAAAAAATTAATCATCCACCAATAAATATTTACAAAGGCATAAAAATAAATAACCTCAGAGCATAAATTAACCGGATGTTAAAGAGGAGGATCAAAGGGCCAAAAATAATGCTCGAATAAGTAATAACTGTGTGAAAATTAGGTAAATTTAACGATCGCACCTGGGTAAATTTACGAGACAGTGAGCAAGTGTACGTATGAGCAGAAGAATAAAGAAGCTCATACAGAATCGATAACCACACCTTCATACATATTTATGCTATGTATTATGTATTATGTATTATGGATGTATAAACTCTCGGCTTTTTAACTCAATCATTTAATTTGAGCCTTGAGCTTTTTATGCACAATAGAGCTCACTATTTCACCCAAAGGATCATTCAGTCGACATTTTATATTTAACATATCCGAGTAATTTAACGTACACGCAATCGTCAAACAAATAAACACCCTCCTGCAATTACTTTAAATATTTATCTCTATAATTCTACTTCTAATTCAGATTCGCAAAGTTAGCTCACAGAAATATATATAAAGGCTCCAGCCGCTTGTCTAGTCTGCTGTGACAGAATCAGGATAGATTTACATGTAGAGAAAATAATAATAAAAGGCGTGATACTGCGTAGGAGGGTGTATGGAAACGCGTCAGACGGGGTCGCTACGCAATGGGGCATCCTGGCGCCTGTAATCTTGTACGAAAAGATATACTAGCATGTTCGTGTGTAGTGGCTCAGCTCGTTGTTAGACTCCTCCACATTTATGGCATACTCATGCACTACATGTCCTAGTCTACCAGTAAGTTAAGTAAAGGGAAAAATAGTTCCTGACCAGAGGGTGGCGATACCCTGCTATTAACCCAGATTCTTCCTCAGTTCATCACTTAATCGCGTTATTCATTTATTCTTTTTTTTCTCATTTCTTCCTTTTTTTTTATTACCTGATAAATATTAAATGGAGCGAAGTAAAAGGAAAAGTAAGACACTCGGGTACATTACCAGGATTAGTTTTTTTTTTAACTAATAGATGTGTAGAAATTTTTTTTATCTGCTCAATAAAAAATTTTTCAATGCAAAAAAAATTTTTTTAACTTCCCGCTAAGAAAATCAATGATTTTTTTTTATCTGATAAAATATTACATAAGCGAAGTAAAAGGAAAAATAAATACATTATCAGAATTAGTTTTTTTTTTTATAGATTTGAAGAAATTTTTTTGTCTGCACAGTAAAAAATCTTTTGTAAAATTTAAAAATTTGGGTTTAATTTCTGGCTTAATTCTGATTCCTAAAAATTGTTTTGAAGATAATCTTTTGTTTCAATAAATAAAAATTTAATTAATTAATTATTTAAAAAGCGATGAATCTTCAAAGCTTAAATATTTATTATAAAATATGAGGATTAAAATATTAATAATATTGTTTGCAAAAATTTTTTTAATGACTTTTTTTACACAAACTTAGTGTTAATTTGTGGGAAAATTTTAAATTTTCGATACTAAAATTTTTACACAATGACTGAAAATTTTTTACTGTGTTCCTACATGTAGGAAGAAATAAACATGGTGTGATAGTGTGAATTTATTAATACATAACAATAAGAGTTACCAGGTCGTGGGAGACGGAGATATCTATAACAATCTATGCTCTACTGGGATAAAATTATGGTGATATTATATGAAGCTTGATTGAATTGATCGTAATGTAAACGGGTGATGTCTGCAGACTAAGACACACTTATTCACCACACACGACACTCATTGTCATTATTACTATTACTATCCTTAAATGATGAGTATTTACTTGACCTATTTATTTCTAACGAAGGCGTGGTTATCCACTTATATCTATGTGTTCTTTTAAAAATATGTATATATACATGTGAAATCTACTTTGGAGATGTATAAGTATGTCATGTCTTGAAGCTTGATGATGCGGCTGTTAACGGGCTATCGTCACGCGTGCTCTGCATGTCTTTAGTATTTTATCATCACTGCCTCACCCTTTGGATTAAGTGGACTAAGGGCTCGTGCTATCTGAAACTAGGATAAATTGATGTATTGACATATGGCATTAAGAATAATTGTCAGTTTTTATTCACATTTCTCTGGTGGTTTATAAATTTTTCTATTGTATTGTAAACGGATTTTCTTTTATGTTTTATTAATTATCTAACACTAATTTTATTTAAATGATTTTTTAGCTTCATTGTTTTATTCATTAAAAAATTATTATTACATTGATAATGAAAATTATAAACCAATTAGAAAAATAATAGACCTGATACATAATTTTTGTGTTTACACAACGATTCAGATAATCAATTTTGACAGTTCCGATTTTTTAGGGTATATTTTTTCTTATAATTCCCCAAAATTTTTATTATTATAAATATTAAATTTCTTTTTCATATCAAGAGTATTTTCTAATCAATTTTAACCCAAATTTTTAAAATTTCATCAATAAGAAATTTTGATTTCAAATAAAAAGAATTCTGATTTTTTAGGATACATTTTTTCTTTGTAATTCATCAGAATTATTACTATTATAAATATTAAATTTCTTCTTTAAAATAAAATTATTCTCCAACCAATTTTGTCTTAAATGTTTATAAATTTTGTTATAAATATAAAAAGTTATAAATATTGAATTCCTTTTTTACATCAAAAGTTTTTTCCAATCAATTTTATCTTAAATTGTTCAAATTTTATCAATAAGAAATTTTTTCTTAAAACAAAAATAATTATAATTTTTTGTAACAAATTTTTTCCTTGTAATTCATCAGAATTATTTAAATTATAAATATTAAATTTCTTCTTTAAATAAAATTTATTTTTTTCAATTAAAAATTTCCATTTTTAAAACAAAAATCATAATTAAATTTATTTTTTTATTTTTCCAGCTTATGGAAGACCCGACCAGCAGCCAGACGTAGAAAATAATGAAGAAGAAGGTTACTTGGGAGACGAAACAGACTATGACGAAGAATCAGAGGCAGACGCTGATAATGATAACAATGGGGCACTCGCAGAACCCCCAGAAATAAAGACTAAACCCCAAATGATCGAAGTTAGACCGGGTAGCAACGTCGAGTTGCCATGTTATATTGTTAACGGAGGTATGTACACAAAAAAATCTACAATATATATATATATATATATATATATATTTTTTATTCCTTTGTATGTGCTTGACTCTTTAGAATTAAAAAGAAAATAATAGTAGCTAAGGTTATGCCGAGTCAGGTAAAACTCTATGAGGGCGGTTTTATTATTTCGAGCGGCCGTCAGTTTTGTAAAGAAGAAATTTAACGCTCCGAGATTTTTTTAAATAGACTAGATTTTAAAAAAGACACTGCTTTATTTTCTGTTAATAATTAAAAAGTTTAATATGATAATGATTATTTATTGACAATAAATTTTTTTTATTTAATAGATGCCTATACGGTTGAATGGAAGAAAGGCAACGTCAGTTTGTTCTTCGGCGACTCCGATATGACTAAAGATATCACCTCGAAGATAGTCACGACTGCGAATCACAGTTTAATTATTTATAATGTGACGAAGAACGACTCCTCAGATTCTTACACGTGCTCTCTCTTAGGTGTAGACCAACCGGTGGAGGTCATACATAAGGTCCATGTTATCGACAGACCGAAGGATGATGACAAGCGGATCCGCGTTGTTCCTGGGAAGCGAGTCGAGGTCAACGAAAATGAGAGTGTTACTTTTGGTTGTGAAATTAAGGGATCACACAAGATTGTTTGGTCGCACAAGGTATGCAAGCTAATTATTTAAAAAAAAAAAAAAAAAAAAAAAATTTCAACAAAAATATTTATGAATAAAAATAAAATCGTTTTTAATAATTTAAAATTATCAAAGTGTGAAATTGAAGCTGAATTTACATAAAAAAATGTTATTACATATTTTTTTTATGTTTGTACTCACTAACCGTATCGTGAATTACGTTTTTATTATTTGAGTATAAAAACAATTTTTTATCAATTTGTTTCACCAAAGTTAATTATATTCATGTATATTATATACAGCGGTCTCATTTTTTCTTCTCTCCTATTTGTTCTCTCTATCCTGTTGAATAATTTATGGACAACCCACAGCAGTGTCTATTTTAGATTTTTAATTTAAATTTTAATTCCAGGGATCATCATTGCACAATGGTGAAGAAATAGACAAAAATGGCAAATACGTTAAAATAATTAAAGCCAATAGACATCATGGAGGTCTTTATCAATGTCTTGCTGATGTACCGGAAGACCGTCCTCCATACGAATCAATTGACGTAGTTGTCAAGTGTAAGTATTTTTACTCTCGATAATTGTTCCCTCAAATTTATTTTTGTATTTTACCAGACCAAAACTGCGTAAAAAAATACCCGCAGACATTACACCCAGATATCAATATTTTGCTAGTTAATTATCACATAAGAAAATTGAGAGTGGTTTTGAAAACTAAAAAAAAAATATTATTTTATTAATGATAATGATAATAATGAACCAATTGGAAAAAATGGAACTGATTAATAATTATTGTATTTATGAAATCAATTTTAACGGTTCTGATTTTTTAGGACATATTTTTTTTTATAGTTCCCCAAAATTTTTAATATTATAAATATTAAATTTCTTCTTTAAATTAAAATAACTTTCCAATCAATTTTGTTTTAAATTCTGTTAATAAAAAATGTGTATTTTTAAAATAGAAATCATATTTAAATTTATCTTCAAGAATCTGCCATGATTTTTTTTTTTTTTAATTTTTGTCCTCTCTTTACATGAATGCGGGTATTTTTTCTGCGGGTATTCTATTATGATACCATTAATTCAACCAAAAAGATGTATATTTATTCATATTTTATATTTTTATAGTCAAACCAGTAATAGAAACAGAGCATGACATCGTTCACACGGGAAGGGGACTGATTTCTGAGTTGAAGTGTAAAGTTCACGCCCACCCTCGCGCAAAGGTGACATGGTCGAAGAACGGCAAGCCGGTGACCGGCAGAAAGGACAAGAAACTTCATTCTGAAGAAAAATCTTCACGCGTACTGATAATTGAACACACTGACAGCGATGACTTCGGTTCCTACGTTTGTACTGCTTCAAATGCGATGGGTGAAGCCAGCAAGGAAATTATTCTTACTGGTACTCCGGTTAAGCCCAGGTGGGTTGGAATGGACCGTTTGGATGACGAAAAAACAGTTGTCTTCAAATGGAAAGTTAAAAGCTACTCACCCATCAAGGAGTACAAAGTAAGCAAATTTGTAACCCATTAAAAGTATACTACTGTTATAAAGAAATTTAAAAGGCTTTCACGTCCTGTATTAGGTTTATTGTATTCTGAGAAAGGGTATAATAAAATAGAGTTACTGTTTAAAATTAGCAGCTTGCACAGTTTGATTTTTTTCCAAGTAAAAGTATAAAAATTTTTTAAATTGTGGGTGCAATTTTTAAATATTTTATGTGATAAATTATCAGATTTCTAATAATTTTTTTAACTGATAAATTATAATTAAAAAAATTACAGGTGCAAAATTTTGTAGAAATTATAAATACAATTTAAAAAAATATTTTTTTAGTATTAATTTTTTCTTTAAAAAAAAAATAAAATTTTTTTTTAAATATCTTCTGATTTTAATATTGTAAATTTATTTGTTAAAAAAAAATTTTTTTCCCAATTGTTATTATTGAAATAATAATTAATTTTTATGTAATGAAATTGATGAATTTTACCGGATATAGAAATACAGTATGTCCCGCATGATCAAAAGAGCAGCGGCATATTTTTAACATACACCAACTGTAAACTAAAAATTTTCTTTGTGTAACTAGAACGAATCACCACAAATTTCCTTAAAAAATCTAGCTTAAAAAAATGTTATTTTTACTTACAACTTTCCAATAATGTTTTTTTAACGATTAAAAGTGTCTCACATAAACTTTCTTCTTAAAATGATCTTGTTAGACAACAAAAATATGTGTAAAATATAAAATAATTGACAAAGAATATTAAAATCATATAGAATAAAAAAAAAAAAGTTTTCACCGTATCAGGCGTGAGAAGTATTTAAATGGTGCACATACGCACACCGAGTACTTAAAACAAGAGTGATTAATGACAGAATATTTTTTCTCATTTAATGTGTTTTCTTCTTAGCTGGAGTATCGTCGCAAAGGCGATGCAGACTGGAAGTCAGTGAGTCCTAATGTGAAAGACGGAGAAGGAGATGAATTTATGGTCGAACATGCTCTGGAAGGTCTTCAGGCGGGCGTGACGTACGAGACGAAACTGCTGGCTAAGAATGAGTTGGGATGGTCGTCCAGCTCCGACACTCATTCCTTCGACCTAGAATACATTATTGCTTCGCCACAAAATCGTAAGTAATCAGTAATTACCGATAATATCGAAAACCGTTGAATAAATAGACATTAATATAAATTTAGCATAAAATAATTAACAGAGTATTTAAGAAATAAAAATAAAAGTAAAATTTTATCACACAGCCTCAGAATCTAAGAATGCAGCATCGACGCGATCGCTTGCGGCACTCTCGGTACTCCTAGTCTTCTTGTCATACATTTCAACGAATATTTAATTAATTAATCGCTCCAGACTACATAGGTAAGCAATATAAACATGATAAAAGTCATACTTATCATCGCTAAAGCATCTCTTGCATGTAACATTTTGTTAATATATTAATATTCAATTATTCAAAATGGCGGTAAATTATATACATGTATATATTCTTAAGCATACATACATTTAAGTACATATTTAAATATATATATTATTTGTGTAGATAATTCGCTGCAGCCAAAGCGTATACACACCAAGCAAACTTCATGGTGAATATAAGAACGAAAATTGCCTAGGGGAGTGCCACTAACAGCATTACTTACGTCGTTGACAGCCCATCGATATTAAAAATGAAAAGAAGGAGCCTTCATCATATATATATAATAATAATAATCATAATGATAATAGTAAGAACAAGACAAAAAGAAAAAAAAGTTAATGAAGAAATAAAACTTCCTTGCCTTTCACCTTTGTCTTCCGTTATAATATGGAAGTGACGAAATCAGCGTGCCTCAATTTGCGACGATGACAATCAAGGTCGTTGCAAATACGATATATATCTATATATTCATTAAAATATCTTTATTGAAATGTACAAACTATAGATTACTATTATTTCTTCAGTTTTAATTAATTGAAGCTATTGATTTTATTATTTTTTAGTATGGAATGTTGGCGATAGATAAGCTTCCAATAAATTTTTTTATCCACGTGCCTTTTAAAGGTATAATTTATTAACTGATAAATACTATGCCGGAATTTTATTTGTAATCTAGGATTTTATATTTCTATTTATTTTAAACATTTTTCTTTTTTATTATTATACATGTAAATTATTATTTTTTATGGCTTTTTGTTAAATTGAAAGATTAAATTTAATTATTTAAATTTAAATAAAAAATTTCAGTGTAGTATTTTTAAATATTTAACATAAAATCTCTATAAGGTCTCTCCTAGGCGTGCCATTATGTGTTAAAAAATATAATTAAAGAAAGCATTTTTTTTTTTAATTCACGTAAGAATATTATTTTAAGAAGATATATATACTTTAAAATATATTTATATAAATACATATATATATTATAAATATTACCTGTATAACATAGTATTCGTTGTACATGAGTAAGTCAAGAGATACATTATCATTATTATTATTATTATAATTTATTTTTGTATGCTTAAGAAAATCATGAAAAAAAAAATATTAATGTGAAATCAAATCTGTTTTACTAAAAAAAATAGTGCCATCGTGCGGGTCATATTTTTTTTTATTGTGTTTTTTTAACTACCCGCACTAGCACTTTAATATATGTCCGGCGGTTATAAATTGAAAATAATTGCTTCCAATATTTTGTATTATTTTTTTTTATTAGATAGAAAATTTATCTATAAAAAAAAAACAATACAAAACAAATCAATTATTTTTCTTTGTTACCATTTGTCCATAAAAAATATTTATAAAAATTTTATTGATAAAAAATTTAAATCAACTGAAAGTCTTAATTATGTCTATTAAATAGACAAGTCCATGTTTATTAATTATAATTATAAAATCAATTGAAATAGCTTTCGCACCACTACCTAAGATCTGTAAAAATAAAATGTAGAATGAGTGTTTAAACGTCTCGTGTGAATGTGAATGTAATAAGTAATGATTAATTTTTTTTTTAATCGATTAATTATTGTAGTTATTACTAGAATGAAGTTTTAGAAGGCGTTGTACAGAATCATTGTTTACGCAATTATTATAATCTAATTGGTAGATTAAAAAAATAAGACGGTGCAATTTTTTAAGTATATTTTGAAAAAAAAAATTTTTTTCTTAGACGCTAATTTATTTTGTACTTGTGTTTCAATAGTTTAATGATTAATTATCTAATTATTAATTCTAAATCCATAAAATATAAAATAAAATAAGCTCTGATTTTATCTATTATTATATTGCACCGTATCGTAATTGTAGCTAATAATTGTAAGCAGTTTGTTTTAAATATTTTAATTATTAATTAAAGTAAATTATAAGGTACTTATTACGTGTAAAAAATAAATAAAAATAAAATGCTTAAGTTTATTCATCTAGACTTTGAATGTAATTATAAATTTAACGCTTAAAACCATGTGCTGTCTTATTTTTTAACCAGACCTATATGTACAGCTATCACTGTTGCCTTTAATTGAACGTACTAAATGTATAAAATAATTATAAAAATAATCAGTAACAGTAAAGTTATAAATAACACAATAAAGACAGTTATTTAATTTTGTTTAAAAAAATTTATTGTGGGTTCAGAGTGACGTCGATAATATCAGGCGTCGCGACATTTATTAAATCTAATGTAGTCAATTTCTTATTTGTCATTGCTTTATCGTTAGAGGTTCTACGATCTTCTTCAACTTCTTTACAAAAGAATTTACACGACGCAATATACCAACACGCTTGTATAGCACTATTAATTAAACCACTCGTAACATAAATTCCACCGACAGTTGCACATAGTTTAACTAAAAATTGTATCAATGAATCACGGTTCTGTGTTACTTTAACTCTAAGAGCACTTGTGTCGTACTTAAAAAATATTCCTGGCACCCCGTGCGATCCTTGGGCATGATTTATTGGTCTTGAATAATCTTTAACACTATACTGATAAGTTTTTGTTGTCTTCATTAGTGTATAAATGTCTGTTGGCACAACTTCAATAAAGTATTGATACAGCATCATATCTGTTGAATAATTTAAAAAATCAATTAATAATAATAACTTGCATTAATTTAATAAAAATTCAATTTTCAGCGGATATTAAAAATTTATTAGATTGGAAGTTACTCAATCTTTCATATTTGACATCCAGTTTATTTTTAATTGGACATGAATTTTCATTCAATAATTAATAAGCAAAATTGCAATATTCATTTTGATTTAATTTAAATATTTTATAAAAACAAAATATTTTTTCTTTATTATAATTTATCAGAAGAGGGCAAAGTATGGTGCTGAAATATTAAAATTTTTACTGTCAAAATTTCAATTAGGAATTTGTCACTTTTTATTAATATCAAAAATTAAATTATTCTAATTCTAATAATCTATATTATTAAGAGAATAAGAAGAATTTTGTGTCCAGGATATTCATATGACAAAATCGGTTTTTTTAGTAAAATTTAGTGTCATTGCAAAGGTCTTGATTTAAATTTATGCCTTTTCAAAGTTTCATATCATTTTCACCGATAGTAAATTTATTATGATAAGTATTTAGGCTGCATTCGAAAATGCTCTATTTCTAGATACATAATTATGAAATGATCCTGTATCTTGCGAACTATTGACATTTTTAAAGATATAAGCTCATCTCGATGTTACACTCATCAAGAGCTTTCATTTGAGTACCCACATCAATTTTTCACATATTTCATATATTTATATATATTATATATATGTATAAATGAAAAATATATCAAAATGCATGTGGGTACTCAAATGAAAGCTCTTGATGAGTGTAACATCGGGATGAGCTTATATCTTTAAAAAGGTCAATAATTAAGAAAGTCCAGTGCAATTTTACATAATTAAGAAATGACCTTGTATCTTGTGAAATATTGACATGTTTAAAGATATAAGCTCATCCCGACATTACACTCATCAAGACCTTTCATTTGAGTACCCACATCAATTTTTCATATATTTATATATATTATATATATATGTATATATGAAAAATATATCAAAATGCATGTGGGTACTCAAATGAAAGCTCTTGATGAGTGTAACATCGGGATGAGCTTATATCTTTAAAAACGTCAATATTTAAGAAAGTACAGTGCAATTTAACAAAAGTAATTATTTAATAAAACAAAATTTTATTTATTTATAGTTCACAAGTCACGGCAAGCACATAGTGACTGCAAGGTTGCTAGTCATAAATTATTATTGTTTTTAAAATATTTTAAAAATAATATGTGTATAATTATAAAAATATCTTACTGTCAGAAGCTATTTTCTCATCACCATCCAGCGGCTGAACAATTCCAGGACTTTCTTCGCCAAATGAAAATTTATTTATACGATGAGTGAAATTATAATCACGACTGGTCATAAATGCAAAAATATGTATATGACCCCGTGGAAGAGATAATGATTTCCCAGCAGTTATATGGAAATTACCAGCAACTTTATTCAGATTTATGTTGCCGTAGAGTCGGCAAGCGTCTGGACGGTGATCTGGTATTACTGTTCTAAAATTAAATTAGGTAAATCGATAGGTTATTAAATTTTTATACTTGTTTCAATAATTCAATACGTCAGTCATCTATTTGCGTATTTTCATATTTCTTCTTTATGAAAAGACATATACTTATCCTGACTCATAAAATATTTAATTAAAAAGTACCTTTTCGGCATTTCACCCATAAACGCAACTTGATTAGACCTCCAGAGTAATTCATGAATTGCATGATACTCTTCTCTCAGGTACGAATTCATATGTTTCAAAGCATCAAAATGGGACCTTTGATCCGGCGATAACTCCCACCAGGTTTCTTCTTCATTGAGCGGTTCAAATCCCAGTAAATTTTGATTCGTCGAATCTAATATATCCGCTCCAATTAAGCTGCACGGCATAGCTACTGTCATGTCAATATTTATCTTCAACTTATCGTCGACGTCTATGTCAGGTTCAAATTTAAAATGAAGCCGAGCGTTCAAGAAATAACGGGTCTCAGATATCACCAGCCAGCTTATAATAACAAAAGTTACAAATGAAACTGCAATTAAAAAATACAATTAATTACCAACATATTGTTGATTTTTATATTAAATTAAATAAGACTGAAGTTAGTAGACACAACAATTTTTTGATTCTTCTTTAAAAATAAACTAGGCATTGAATATTATTTATAAAAATCTAATTTATAATTTTTCGGAGCTTTTAAAAATGAAGTTTTTAAATAAAAGTTTTTTGCTATAATTTATTTATTAAAAGAATTCTAAAAATTATCAGATGTCTCTCAATTTCAGTATCATTAATTTAACCATAAATTAGCAAATAAATAAACTTACAGGTTCCACCAACAGCAGACTTATTTTTATAAGAGTCCGGTACTTTAGGAAAGGCATCCAGCTCTTTGACAGTTTTTAAATTGACATTTCTCCTTCGTAAAATCATTATTTACAATACTTTTATTATCTTAAATAAATCACAGTAGGTATTTACACTGGTTAATTATCATTTATATTTTTCTTAGGATCAAATAAATTTTTTTCGTTATTTACAACTAAAATTTTTAAATGACAATACTGAGGTTAGAAAGTTAAAAAGAATTAAAATACCACTTTTATAAATTTCTTCTTTGAAAATAAAATAAAATTCAAAGAATAACTAGTGCAATAATTAATTTATAAAATTATTTACAATATTTACACTTATAATAATTTTTAAACAATTTTGACACGTAGGCGTTTTGTTTATTGCTATACTATCTTATAGAATATATAAGATCATAATACACACATTAATATATTCACATACTTATATATAACTCTTTATACCGGATATATTAAATAAACATGGATAATTCACCAATTGAATAAATAATTGTATTTAAAATTAATCACCAGCGCTTTTTAAATTGTTTATTTACTTTTACTCCAGCCGCAGTTGTGTGGTTAGTAAATTATGTGTCAGCTGATTGATTATTGTGATTAAAAAAAAAAAAAAAAAAAAGAAAAAAAACATTTGCTAATCAATTAACTCCTATTGTTAATCAGTGTAAAAGATTATTTATTTACCACAAAATATTGTTTGAACATAAAAAAAAATGCACACAAACATATCCGGTAAATAACTGCGACATCTAGGTTATTGACGTAGAGAAACCACGTACTCCAGAATGATATCTTTATCTAGCATTTGACAGTAACTATTTAAGTAATTATTTATTTAATAAATTAGATTTAGTGTTGTATTAAAAATAATTTATTACAATTGTTTATTAGTTGAATACATGAATATTAATTATGTAACAGACGATCAATATTATGACGAATTGGTGCATAACTATTTTGACATGTGTAATTAAAACTATTTATATTTAATATTACAGGAATTTGCAACAAAAATGATCAGTATTGGTGACATGAACGGTTGAAGAGAAGAATTAAAAGTTTAAGTTTTAGTAATTGATAATCAAAAAAATGGGGATGGATTACAATAAATTGTATCCTGATGATGACAGGGAAGGTGCCGTAAAATTGCTTTGCTTTGACATGACAAAGGCTAGTGAGAAAACAAGATTTGTATGGTGTTCAATAGGTGTCTTCTTTTTTTATATTATTTATGGATATCTTCAGGTAATAATTTTTTTTTTAATGGAAATTAATTTAGCAAAATTTGATCATTTTTTAAATTTTCTTAACAAATAAATTATGGCAAAAAAAAATCGAGATAGAAATTAAAAAAATGAAAAATGTAATTTTTTTTTTTTTAATTTTTATGAGAATTAATTTAGCAGATATTTAATAATTTTTAGAATTATTTTAACTGGTAAATGATGGCAAAAAAAAAAAGAAAAAAAAATTAATATGTAGAAATTTAAAAAAGTAAAAAAAGTAATGTTTTAAAAATAGTTTTTTGTCAAAAATTTTTCTGTTAAATAAAATTAAAAAATTATCAAGTGACTGTTAACTTTAATATAATATTTTTTTGGAACAAATTTATTTGTTAAAATAAATTAAAAAATAGTTGTGACTGCTAACTTCAATGTTATTTTTATTAAATAATTATAAAAATTTCAGTCATTCTGTTTATCTAAGTAGGACTCCTACTTAGATAAACAAAATGAAAAAAAATAGGATGATAAAATTTTGTATGATACTGAAACTGAGAGACATCTGATATTTTTTAGAATTTTTATAAAAAATTAATTACAACAAGAAAAATTTATTCAAAAAATTCAATCTTCAGTAGCTCTAAAAAATTATGAATGCGACTTTTTAAAAATAATTTTCGTCCTATTTTATTTTTCAAGAAAAACCAAACAATTGTCAAGTGTCTGCCTATTTCAGTGTCATTATTTTTAAATTTTACTCTAAATATATATTTATTATTTCAGGAATTAATATTTAGTTTAGAAGGATTCCGGGAGTATGGCTGGTATCTGACATTAATACAATTCGCTTATTATACAGTATTTGGAATTTTAGAATCTAAATTACGAGGAGTAACACGTCGGATTCCATTGTCGACTTACATAATTCTAGCTTTCTTAACATTAGGTACAATGGGATTTTCAAATTCATCTCTTGGCTATTTGAACTATCCAACTCAAGTAAAAAAAAACTTTCCTAATATTTAAATAATTCAACTAATATTAAAATTCTTAATATTAATATTCACCTTTTTATTATTTACTCCAGGTCATATTCAAAAGCTGTAAATTAATTCCAGTGCTGATAGGAGGCATATTAATTCAAGGAAAACAATACGGACTTTTAGATTTTGTAGCCGCAGGATTTCTGTGTGCTGGTCTAGTATTATTTACTCTGGCAGACAGTATGATATCCCCGCGATTCAGTATTATCGGCGTGATGATGATAAGTTCAGCTCTTCTGTGTGATGCGATAATAGGAAACGTTCAAGAAAAAGCAATGCGACAATACAAAGCCACAAATACTGAAATTGTTCTCTATTCATACAGTATTGGGTTTTTATATTTATTTATAATATTATTTACAACTGGACAACTTACAAAAGGCGTTACATTTTGTGCCGATGTAATTATTATTATTATTATTTTTTTTTTTTTTTCAAATGTTAAATGAAAACTTTTCAAGTCATTTTTTTTTTTACAGTATCCAATTGAGACTTATGGGTACGCTTTTCTGTTCTCAATCTCCGGATATCTTGGTATCCAAATGGTCTTGACACTGGTCCAAACTAGCGGCGCATTCGTAGCAGCGACTGTTACAACCTGCCGTAAAGCAGTTACCATAACATTGAGCTTTATTTTCTTCTACAAACCATTTACAATGCAATATTTGTGGTCTGGTTTGTTAGTTTTACTGGGCATATATCTAAATATTAGGAGCAAACAGCGCGGCGGCAATAAAGTATCACTCAAGACAATCTGGTCTTATATACAACATTGCTGGTCTAAGCACAATCAAATTCAACGACAATTAATGATGAACGTATGACAAGTGATAATTAATAATTAATAATTATGCCTGATAATATTTTATAAAATATTTATTTGATAAGTAATAATAAATAAATAAATATAAAACAAAATTTAACTAATCAATCTTCCAATAGTGGAATGCTTTTTATTTATTTTTTATTTTATTGGTAAAGATAATAAGGATTACATAGTAACAGACATAATTAGGATTAAAAATAATAATAATATCAATAATGAAAATAATAATATAATAGAATTTATAAAAAAAAATTTTAAAGAAACAAAAAAACCGTTTACGCAATAATTAAAATGAAATCTAGTTAAGAAACTACGTTATTTACATGTAATGGATAAATCAACTGTGAGTTTATTACTCATTATTTTATCGGAATTTAAAATCATTTCTTAATATTAAATAAATAAATCAATTTTTTTGTCTTTATTATTTTGTTTTTGAATCTTTTTTACAAATGTTAATTAGATAATAATTGATTATTCTTATTTTCTTAAATTTTATTTGCCTACGTACTCACGTAAATAGCCGCACAAGTCCGTGTTGTGTGTTTACGATATCTTGAAAAATCCATATGAAACAATAACCGCCTATTAATTTAATTTATCTTTTCAAAATACGAAAAATATATAAAAAAAAAAAATGACATCGTCCAGGCACGTCTTAATTAACCTCGTACTATATTAAAGGTATAATTTATATTAATAGTAATTAATTTAACCGATAACCGATTGATTATTATTAAATATTAATTAAAAACTGAAATTACAATAATTAAAATTTTATACGCGTGAAATTACGTTTGTTGCCATCATAGTGGACAATCTAGAACATGCTGTGTATTTTAAAATTTATTATCCGAGGACCTATGACGAAGTTTTATACAAAAAGTTTAGTTTAATACAATCTGTACTACCAAGTTTTTATTCCAGTCGTGTCACTGTCGTGTGATGTCCTAGTAAAGTTTATTAGTATTATTATTATAATTAATAAAATATTAAATTACTCCGTTCAAGAAATACGCGGGTTTATCGTTTACGATCGTTGGATCCACTTCGTCGTGAACGGGATCTACGACCCCGACTGTCGCTGCGGGATCGTCGAGACCTAAAATAAAAAAAATCAATGAGTTTAATTATATAAAATAATAGGCTGTAAAAAATAATTGGAGTGAAAATTTTCTTGCTATAAAATTTACAATCCAGTATGTTTACAAATAACTTTAAAATTAAAAATTTTTATAAGATACTGAAGTTAGAAATTTTTTTTTTAATTTTATAACAATTAAATTATAATTAAAAAAATTTCACAAGTGAAAATTGAAAAAATCTTGAAAAATCCAAAAGTGCACGCCTCAAAATCTCATTTTTCACAATAAAATTGATTAAAATAAAAATAATAAAAAACAGAAAACTCTGCTTCGGTTTAGTGGCGCCATAATTCTAAGGTGAGGAAAAAAATACGATAATAAAATATGTAGATAGATATACAAAAAAATACACAGTCATATATTAGTTTTCTATAAATAATAATTTAACGACAGTGAATTGAACGCTCAAATTAATGGAGAAAGTCTGTCGTGTTACTTTAGCTAATAAAAAAAAAAATTATTCCGGTACGATCATTTTTTCGACCAATTTCCCTGTCACATACGCCAATCTATAAATACAGATACACGGACGTCCAGAAAAGATTAATTTTTAATGTTATTATTTACTATATGTTTAACAAAATAATTGATATTGAAATATATTTTATGTGCCTGACAAATTACTTGACTTGATATTAGTACACTCAGATTAACCTGTAAGTAAGATATAAATTAAAAAAAAAATCAATTCCAGTTTCGAGAAAACTGTTTTTTTTTTTTTAAATGTCGAGAGTAGAGCACTACCTCAATGTTTCGCTTATGAGGCGTGCAAAAAATTATTAGTGGAAATTTAAAGCATTTTTTTTATTGCAATTGCTTTGTAATAAATAAAAAAAAAAAAAAAAAAATGTCAGATAACTTAAGTATCATAATTTTTATAGCAGTAATTTTTTACAGTAAAATTATTAATAAAAATATATAAAAAATTACCTTTTACCACGGCTGCGACTGCGTGACCGCGAGCGTCTGCGATCACGGTCACGGCGATCACGATCGCGGTCACGATCACGTTCGCGATCCCGATATCCAAGTCCACCACGCCCACGATCGTTCCTCAAATCACGATGATCGCGATCACGGTCATCGCGATGTCGGTCACGGTCCATCATCGACTCGCGTTTCTCTCTGCGTCTTTCCTCAACTGTTTTCTCAAGTTCCGCTAACTTTTCACGGATCTTGATGAATCCCAAATGAAGTTTACCACCAAAGTGGTCAGCGAGTCGTCGATCGTTGTCGTGTATTCCTAAGTAAGCGCTGCACACCTCGCAAACACGCAACTTTTGTTGCTGATAACTCGATGCTGGCATGCTATTTCTATACTCTTGTTCAGCTTCATTTTTACGCTTACGTAATTCATCAATCTCACCCATCAGCTTCATGGATTCCTCGACGAAACCCTCTTCACCCAGCTGCTCAGCTTTCGCCAATTTTTTTCCGATTTCTTCGGCCAATACATGAACGCTGTTGGCTTTCGCGGCAACTTCGGCGCTCAACTCTTCTTGAGTTTCAGCAAGACGTTGTTTAGCTTGCTCGGTTCGACGGTCACAATCAGCAATAAAATTTTGCAGATGTTCCATTGCCTAAAAAAATTTATAAAAAAATTCATCAATAAATATATATGTTAATATTAATATAATTAAAATAAAATTTTTTAAAAATACTTACATCAATATCATAAAAGTGGTCTTTCTTTTTCTGCGCAGCCTCATAGTCAGCTCGCAGGGCTAAGTCGTGAATCTGGGGGCATTCTCCCAGGTCCATGCGCTGCGATTGACAAAGCATTAAGACATTAGCTAATTTTTAAAATCAACTCAACAATCTAATTTATTAATAAACAATTTTCAAGCCCTTTCTTTTTTATTATTCATTCTCTGTATTTAAAAATTTCATTCTAAAAAAAATTTTTGTCATCACCCGTTAGACTTTTTTTTTAATTTTATACTCACACTCACACGTTTACTCGAAGTCATCATTCATTCACGCACTCGCCCAAATGAAAATAATTGGCTTGGCGTATTTATTTTTTTTTTTCTTCAACCAATAAATGAGTCCGCGACAAATATTAATTATATCTATACATAATATGAAAGGTAGAGAATACAATATTGAATATTCTAGTAGTGGTTTAAACTTACAGAGTGGCAACACCTCTCCTGACGCGCAAATGCGATGATAACGATGCTACAATCAGCACATACACCTTAATGTTCATGTTATAACTTAATAACATTTTTATTTATTATTTTTCTTAATAATCATTGATGAATTGATGATATACGTAGGTATATCCATTAATTTCGTTTTTATATAAATATTTATATGAAATCGTTTATATGTAAATACGTACATGAAGTTGATGAATTACTCTTAAACTTGCGATTCTCCTATCTCTCATTTCCTTGTTATGTCATTGATCTAGAATATTTCTCTAATTTGTTCTTATTAACATTTCCCATACAAATAAATATTGTAATTCAATAACCATGTCTTCTCTTTAAATATAAACTTTGAATAATCCCAATCAATCAATAGATCAATTAATTATTCTCACGATTTGTCATGCATCCATGGTATATTTATTTACTTTTTAAAATAATAAAACTCATTAATTATTTTTCAAAGTTTTTAGATCAAATTACTTACAGAGTAATCAGCAAGTGTTGATGTGCTTCTGAATTCTTCCAATAATTAAATATTATTATTTTATCAATAATACTCACGGAGTAATTATTGTCGGCGACTTTATAGATTTTATTCAATTTTATTTACTTATTATTATTATCATTATTATTATTATTATTATTATTATTATTATTATTAGAAAGCGACATACTGTTTAATAATTTACTTTCATTATTATTATTATTATTATTATTATTATTATTATTATTTAATATTTCGCAAGAATCAATACAATTGTTTGACGCTACTTACCATAGCGTTAGCATTAATCTAGAGTTGATTTCTAGACTTAATAGAAGAGAATTGAGGGGGGCCGTGTATCTGCTTCCTAACATCCTTAATTATAATTATTATTATTTTAATTATCACTAATATCTACTATAGATAATAATTGTGCAGAATATCACACAATGTAACGGTTATTAAATATAAGACAAATTAAAATGTTAATATTTAATTGATTTTTTTTTGTAATTTTAAATTTTGTTTTTTTAATACGTACGTCGTTAACTTTAGCCTTTTGAATGTGAGTACTTACATTAACGCGCGTGCAAGTGTTCGAGCAAGTACAACAACATACGACCGGACATTATTTTCTCAATGACTCTGTACAATGGTTCTGATTGGAATGGTTTTTCCAGACACTCTGGAAATAAGAACTGCACCGAGATACCATAATTAGTTGTCGCTGTTATTTTTAAATTATAAATTCATAATTATTTTTTTTTTTTTAATTTTTAAATCCGTTTATCAGTTCAATTTCAAAACACCCGGTAAGATTTATGCCCGCATTGTACAATCAAATTAATAGTATGACAATAAAACTCAAGATAAACTTGACAGGATTAATTATCGATATAATAATAATAATAGTAATAATAATGTACGTATACTATTTTGTGTCAATTTAATAACCTTATAATCAATGGATACTTGGTAGTATTTATTAAATGTTAATTAATTAAATAATTTATTTTATTTTTTATACTCACAGTGGATGATAGAATTTCATGAGGACAGCATGCCAGAAGAAAACTCTTGCAGACTTTTGGATCGGAGTATTTTACTTGAAATTTATTATTTTCACCTGAAAAAAAAAATTTTTAATTAAAAATTAAGTCAATGACTTAGGGCTAATTTTTAAATCCAGAATAAAATTTTATCCAATGCTAAAATATTTATTTATTAATATATATTATAAATATATCTATATATTTTAGGTACATAGATATATTGACAATAATAATTATATGTTGGATAAAATTTTATCCCGGATTGAAAAACTGGCCCTTAAAAACAAAACAGCGAACAAAAGAATTTTTTAATTTTCTGGATTAATAAAAAAAAATTATTTCAAGAAATTATCACGGATGTGTTATTTTTCAGTTTTAACAATATTTAAAGACTTGAGTCAAAAATAAAATAATGTGAACAACAAAATAAATTTTGTTTAAAGAGGCCAAGACGCCACGTTAAATGTATAACAACCCTGTGTACAATCAATGCAATGTAACGTAAATACATGTATGTATAGTAGTAATAATAATAAAATGTACGTTACCATTACGTCCTGTACCCATCAATTGGTCGAGCATAGCTCGCATCTGGTCGTGGGCCGTCATTTCATCGAATCCTTGTGGACTCCAATAACGATAATCGAATAAACGTATCAAGAATTGAATTTATCTGGTCAAATGTTTGATCGTTACTTCCTGATCAATCGTCCACGTACTCGTACTCACTCGTACTTGTGCAAATATACAACAAACCGACCATGGGGCAAGCACTCAATTTTAAGATAGGACCGAATTTCTTCAGGTAGCATGTAAAGTTAATTTTGCCAACTTAATTTTACAAAATTCAGAGTTTCCGTAGGTATTTCTTGTTATTATAGCAGAAATGGCAGCAGTGTTTAGGAAGTCCGGAGCGCTGTCTGTCGAGTAATTTGATTGGACGAAATTAAAGCGGTAAATTTTGAACGTGACCAAAAAAATAGAAAAATTATTAATAGAAACAATTCTTAGAAATTAATTTCATTGAAAATAAATGCTTAGATATTAGAAATTTTTTTAGAATTTTGTAGCAATGAAATTATTATGAAAAAAACTCAATAAAAAATTCCAGATGTGAAAACTAAAAAAAATTATTAGTGGGAAATTTTTAGAAGTATTTTTTTTCATTGTACAGTGAACGCTGTTAAAAGTTACCTTAGTTCTGTCTCAATTTCTCATAAAACGCTAACAAGAGCAAGAAAGACAACCTGGGTAAATTTTAACAGCTTTTACTGTAATTGATAAGTTATAAGAATTTTTTAAATTGATGATTTAGCTAACTTCAAATCACAAAGATAATTATGATTTTTTTAATCATAAAAAAAAAATATTAATAAATCTTGAGAAACAAACTTACCAACAATGCTTAAGATGTATTTTTTTATTTATTTTGATTTGAACTTAGCTTTAAAAAAATTCAATTACTGAAAATTTAATTTTTTTATAAAAAATATATGCACTTTTCATAAAATTTTTAACTAATTGCGCTACCTGTGCAATCAGACAATCAGAATCTGGGTAAAGACGCCTTTTCACTGTAGTGATGACAATTAACTAGATGTCTCTGTGAGTCAAATCTCAAGTTACTGTGTCACGTGTCATCTTGATGCAAATTATACATAAAATTAAATAATAATTTCAATATACCTGCTTCGTTTCATTTCTCCAATAAATAATCTTTTTTTTTTCTCACCAGGTGAACCAGACAAACCAACTGATGCTTGACTCAAATTTATTCCCTAAAATTTCAAAACTTTTTCTATTAAGGGATCTCAATTTTTTTTTTTAAATCAAAAGTATTGAAAAAAGCGAATATTTAATTTCATTCTCTTTCTCAAAAAAAAAGTTGATAAATTTACAGGTACATTAATTACTATTTACTTTAATAAATTCTAGACTTTTTTAATGTATGTTTATATTTTTTTTTCTTTTATACAAAAAGAGCAAGAGTTTTGTATAGGATGAAACACGAGAAGTACATATTGATATATACATATATATAAGGCAGCGATTTTTTTATTATGTCGATTAATAAATATAAATTTTTTAATAATAATTAATTTATTTAGTATTAATTATTAGTAAAAAATGAGAAAGAGAGAGAGAGAGAGAGAGAGAGAGAATGGAATCGTAATTTTAAAATTAAGCTTGTAACAAGCGGCCTTAAATCCGTCAACGTTATTTTTATTAGATAAAAAAGAAATAAATTTCGATACATATGTATATAATTAATATTACGCGTATAATTTACGCGTGTTGATTGTAATTATTTCTTTTTTTACACTAATACCAAATTTTTTTATTGCTAAATAATAATGAAATTATAACTTTGAAGTACTGAATTTTTTAAGAGTAACACACGCACTTTTAAACGCGCAAAAATACCACTTAATGAATATTAATGAAAGAAAAACATTAAACAAATATCAAAATAATAATAATTAATTACAATTACTGATGGTAATTAATCGCGTGTTTGCAATATAATAACAAGCGGAATTAGTTTCATTAATTATAAATTGGTTCATTGATAAATTTATTTCTTCAATACTTATACTTTAAATAAAGTTAATCAACTCTTATTTTATGCCCACAATGTATAAAGGAAATTTATTTATTTATTTATTTATTCGTCCATATATCTATCGGCCAGCTTTGATCGTAATTAATAATAATTAAAAATGATGGCGCATGTGATATATAATATAAAAATATGAATGTGACCGCGATGGGTTACGTGGTTCACGCTAAGCCTCTTGGACAATCTACTCTTATCAATTTTTATTTTTTATTATAATTAATATTATTATTATTATTTATCCATTTATCAATTTTAGCTTTAGTTTAATTATTTTTTTTTTCATAATCACTATTGATTTGAATAATTTCTTTAAAATTCCACGCACTATGATACGTGATCTACCATCGCAACTTTCTGTGTTATCTTTTTCTTTATTATTATTAATATTATTATTTTAATTCATTAATTTTAATAATTTATTTTATTACCTTATAATCGTTATATTACTAGCTTATTAATTAATAATTAATAATAACAATGGGGTCGTTGCCGATCCTTACTTTTTTTTTACAAATACAATACCACTAATCGTCAGCTTTTTTATTTCATACTGAAAAAACATGTTCCAAATTTATTTAATTATTAATTTTTAAGTTCACCATTTTCCTTCTATTAATTTATATCTGTCAGTAATAACTTTTGCATTTAATTTCAACCATTTGCTGCTAAAAAGCACTTTAATTCCAAGTAAAATATCATTCTTTTTAATTTTATTATTTATCATTATTTCACAAAACTCTCTCGCTCGCGAGACATTGCAGTTTTTTTTTCTTTTTCAATTTATGGCTTTATTTTTAATAAAATTTTAGTTTTATTTAGCATCGACTAAAGTCGCGTGAACAAGCGTCCTTATCTATTACTTACTTTTTTTTTTTTTTTTTTCCATTTTGTTTACTATTTTTTATTCAACGTTCATTATCAAATCAAAAAACAATCTGAGGCCTGATCTTTCTATTATTTATCCTGTTTTTTGTTTTATAATCAAGCGAAGCATAACATAAAAATTATTCAACGCATATAAACAACCCAGTTTATTAAAATTATAAAAACGTACAAAAGAACCCCGGCCATGGTTCAGTCTATTAAAAAAATTAAAATTAAAATTAAATAAAATAATATAATTCAATATTATCGTAAACTCGTTTTTAATGGCAATAAAATAATAAACAGTACAATAGCAATAATAATAATTATAATTATCGTTTAACACTATTTAGTATTTTCTCCCACCAAAGTTTATTTATTAATTAAACTTTTATTTTTTTTAAATGAAAAAATTAATTTTTTTCTGATTTATATTTATTACTTACACCTCGTACCCACTAGATCATTAATTATTAGCAATAAGAATAAAATCAATAATAATATTGATAATAGTAATAATAATATTAATATTATTAATAATAATAACTCTTTATCCTCATTATTTACTCTCTCCTCTTTTCACATCTGTTAAATATTATTTACTCTATACCATTTGAATTAAATCACGCTTGAGCGAGTGTTAATTTTTACTATTAAAAAAAAAAAAAAAAAAATTCACATTGAACAAAGAAAAAGAAAACAATAATTTCTTAATAATTTTAGATCAACTGTTTACATAATTTTATCTCCTTAATTTGAACGATTAATAATTGATAATTATTAAAGAATAAAACTCACTTGTAACTATTACAAACATTAATATTAAAACATTAATATAATAGCCGTGTAACAGTAATTAATTATTATGTATATACGTGTATCAATACAGATAATATTTATATACATAACTACATGCATTTGTGTATATATAAAAATTAAGCGCAGTTGAACGCATGTGGCCGTCTTTTCAGTATTATATTCAATTGTTAATTATAATTAAATATTGACATAATTAATGCAATAATTTTCAATATATATTTAAAAAAAAAAAAAGATATTTTAAACGTTTTTCTATTTTATGATTTTCCTCTTATTAAACTTAGTTTTTCAGTCACTAGTGTAAGCACAAGTGCGTGTACTTTACACGAGGATCGCGTGAGAGGACCGCGACACCGGAGTGAAGAACGAAGAGCGAGAGAAGGAAAAAAAAAAAAAGAAGGTAAAAATGAATACCTAGCGTCGCGGCAGAGGCCAATGACCCTCGTGTCCATCGTAAGTTACTTCAAACAAGACGTATGTACACTTGTTTAATTTTGTTTTATTGTTTACTTTTTTCTCTCTCATCATTATTATTAAACCGTACTTGTGATCTAAATTGAAGACTGCCAGGTGCGTAACCACTATACGCTTAAATTGTATTCTACTCGTATCTGCGATCGTTGAAAAATGGAAACCAACTAAAGTTATTTAAAATGAACCGAACAAAAATAATAACAAATAAAATGAAAAACATTATTTATGAAGTTAATGTGTGGAGACCGGCATGTTTACGAATAATATTTGCGTTTTATGTAAATAAGTGTAAAAAAGTGCCTAGGATTGAGAGGCCGGTATCACGTTGCCGAATTATTATTATAAAATCGAACCAACTACGCAATTGGATCCCGGAGTTATTTTTTTGTCTTTAATGTATATTACTATCTCATATTTATTTTCATCCCGATCGTCTTTTTCTTCATCATCATTATCTTGTCCATTTTCATCTTTTTATATTTTTATTTTTATTTATTAATATAATAATCTTATTATTTTCTTTTTCTTTCCGTTTTAGTAGTAATATTCTTATTTATCTCGCATATCATCTTGTACGCGGCTCGCTGCGTCGTTGCGTGTACACTTCCGCTATTGCCTTCGACCGGCACTAACGATCGATGACGTTGAGCAAATTTACTCGACAACCTTTAGCACTTTGCCGATGGCAATAGTTTTATCTGTAATTAATAAAAAAAAAAAAAAAAACAAAATTATTTATATTTAAATCTAACAACCAGAATTGTATAGCATAGTCAAATTAAAGAAGCTTTAAAAGAAGATAAAGATATAAATGAAAAATAAATAAACTTACTTTCGTCTCTGAGGGTGAATCGTCCCATTTGGGGAAAGAGTTTAAATTTTTCAAGGCAAATAACTCCAGCACACTCTATTCTCATAATGGCAACCTGGTCTTGCTTAACAAACCTAGGTCTCGTTTTACTTTTATCCCCAGTCTTTTTGTCAACAAGACAAAGCAACGTTTTAACCGTGACCTCTTCAGCAGCACAATGAATATGCATCACAGCGCTGTAGCCCGCGCAAATGATACTCTTGTGCTCCAATATCACTACTTGAGCATCAAAGACTTTACCAGTAGTTATTGGATTATTACCGTCGCAAAGTACAAATCCTGGACTAACGTCTTCCTCTTCAATACCCTTAAGCTTTATTTTAACATTTTCACCGGGACCAACAGACGTGACTTCCTCATCATCCGACCACAGCTGATCGACAATAACCGCCGTCCTGTTTGGCATAACTAATAAAGCTTGACCTTTTCTAGATTCACCCGCTTCGACTTTGCCCATTACCACCGTACCCATGTCCTTGTACTTGTCAACTATAGGCATGATAAATGGTCCGTTGCTTTTACGATTGAGCGATGGTAGCGAATCAATGAAAGGTATAAAAGGTGGCCCGCTGTACCAAAAACACAAACTCTCGGGTATCGGATCTTTTAACCCGATTCCCAATTGACCTGACACAGGCATAAAGGTAAGATCTTTCGCCGGGTTGAACCCTAATTTACGGAGGTATGGAAGGATTTTGTCTCTGAAAAATTTTATTAAACATCATATAACTATCTAATCTAATAAATTATAATTGTAAATTTCTATCTATTATATAGTATAATTAATTTTAAGTATTACCTGCACTCGTTGTATCGGCCCTCATCCCATTCTACAGTTGGATCATCCATTTTATTAACTAAAACTACAAGATGCTTGACACCAGCCGTTTTAGCAAGCATAGCATGTTCTCTCGTTTGTCCACCTCTGTCAAATCCAGTTTCAAATTCACCTTTTCGCGCAGATATTACAAGTACAGCAAGATCAGCTTGTGCCGCACCTCCAATCATGTTTGGCACAAAACTCTTATGACCCGGTGCATCCAATATTGTAAAATGTTTTCGCTCTGTTTCAAAGTACGCTCGGCCGACTTCTACCGTTTTACCCTTTTCACGTTCTTCCTGGTTGGTATCCAACGCCCAACTGAGATACCACGTTTCTCTGCTACGCTCCTTGGCTTCTCGCTCGTATTTTTCGAGTGTTCTCTTGTCTACCATTCCCGTGAGTGCCATTATCTGACCACCGATTGTTGATTTACCAGCATCTAAATTATTTCATCAAGATAAATACACGTTTCTACTCGGAAAGAACAAGATGACACTGGATATTATCCCAGATTACACTCTATAATCTGAATTTTTCTAACAACCATCTGAAATTTTTTTTCACCACAGATATCACCGAGTATAATCTGGGATGATATCCAGTGTCATCTTGTTCTTTCCGTGTAATACGATCTAAAAATTTTTAAAATATAAATTATATCTAAGCAAACGTACCAACGTGACCGATAAAAACAACATTTACATGTTCTTTTTTGCTCTTCGTATCTTCTGCTACTTTAACTGGTTTCTTTTTCGTTATCTTTACAATCATTTCTTCATCTTCTTCAATGTCCGCCTAGTTTAATTATATATACAAATCAATTAGTATATTTTTATAATAACCAAACATGAAGAAAAAAAAAAAAAAAAAAAAAAAAAAAAAAAAAAAATATTGAGTGAAATAAAAATTAACCTCTTCATTTTCTGGTGTTATGAGAGGATCACCATCAACAGCTGCTTCCTCCCACGAATCAGCTGGTTGATGTTCCGGACTGCTGTTGCTCGCTTCTGGGTCAATGACGTTCGAAGGTGGAGGAGGTCCTCCTCCAGCAGGAGGTTCCTCGACTCGGTTGCCCACAGGATCCGGTGGAAGGGCTGGTACTGGTGGTGCTAGAAACATAAACAAAAATAATAATAATAAATAAAAACTTCAAGATAAATAATATAAAAATAATGATGATTATAAGATTCTACGAATATATTTCATTACTCATTTGAATTAAATAAATTACTCTAGCTTGGTATTAGCTTAGTTATCTAAGCACGTATTCGATTTATCGAGTATCGAACAGAACAAACTGGACAAAACCAGCTGAGTTGTGTATCACAAGCACAAGTCAGGTTATCATGTACTACCAGAGAGGGGTGTAGCAAAATGGGGTTAGATATTGGATGCCTAGCCTCTCTTAACATATTTTCGTCCTCCATTAAAAAATTTGCATACTCCAAAAAAAAAAATATAAAATAATATTTAAATAAAATGATTTAAAACAAACCATGATGGGTTTCTGGCGATACAAAAGTAGTTGTAGCAACATTAGTTTCGGAGATACTGGTGGATTCGTCAACTGGCGTATCACCACCACTCGTGGCAGCTTCAGGTGTTGCCACGGTGTTATCAACGTTAACTGGCGTGCTGGCACTACTAGTTGTCTCGTTGCTGGTGACATTACTCGGTGGCAATGAGTTTATGCAGAATGAAGGCACAAATTCAGCTGCGTTAACATTTAGAGTAGAAAATTTTCCCTCGATAAATGTATTGTCGGCGGTAGTGTCAGCGCTGTCCGCCTGTTGTTCCCACGAGTCTGGTGCTACGCTGTTCGCCATATTTATCAATCTTTCGGCACACCCACTATCTAATTTACGATAATCCAATATGTTGAATAACTTTATGCAAGTTCTTCAACTAATTAAACACAATATTTTATGTATTCCGTATTATCCTTAAAAAAATAATTATTTCACGAGTATATGCGCGCACAGCACACGCGTATGGCTCACTCGTCCGCGTGCAGTCCCCGTGGTCTGGTTTTTCGCTGCTGCTGCTTGTAATTCGTGTCTCTGCCACCGGAACAGCGCTAGTCAAAACAATTATTTTATTATTATTTTTATCAACTGCTGTTACATCTTGTAATTATAAATCATAATTCCAACTAAATTTTGCTCCAAAATTTTTTTTTTAATAAAATAAAATTAGTAATTTTTTTTTTTGATTCAATTTTATTAAAATTATTAAATTATTCATGATAAATAAAATAAAAAGTTTATATAAAAATTATTATAAACAATTTATTATTTTAAATATTTATAAAATTTTTTAATAAATTTTTATTTGTTTACCTTTTTATTTATTTATTATCTCCGTGTGCTTTTTTAGAGCTTGGACGAAATAGTTTGCGTTGATTACTTGCTTTTCTATTCTTACACTACTTTTTTTTTTTTTTTTTTTTTTTTTTTTTCATTAAAAATAATCTCAGAGTCAAGAATCTAAAATAGAATTTTTTGCTAGTAATAATTCAATAAATTTTAACATTATACTTACGTTTGTATAGAATTATTATTTTTACTTTTAGAATCAGTAAAAAAAAATAATTTTTATGATTTTATTTATGATTTGATTTTTTTTTTTTAGTTTTTTTAGCGCCAACCGTCAAATGAAATGGTGACGAAATGGAGTAACACGTGTGTTAAATTGATGAATGATAAATTTTTATTATTGTGACATTATATTTGTTACAAACTAATTCAATGACTTATTAATAACTGTCACGATGCATTAAAACTCTTAATTATTTTACTGTGTCTAGTTCTATATGAAAAAATATAATTATTTAAAAATAAGCTCCGAGAGGTTGAAAAAAAGTACTTTTGTACAGGTATTTGTAAATTATTTTTAATTGACAGTGCCTTCAAAATAATTACCAAGTTAATCACTGTACTAAATAATTTATTATTTTTTTTTTTAATTGACAGTGATTGATAATTATTGCACCGCAATGAATACCAAAAAAATTTTAAGGTTATACTCAACCAGAAAGTTAATCCTGAGAAATGAAAGATTTTATTCCAACAGAAACATCCTTGTTCTCAATGACAGGGGAATGTATCAAGACTTGTTCCCAGCAACAAGCGCGTAAGTTGTTTTTATTATATCATAAATCATTATTAAATACATAAACATAAACATGGCCAAGAAGCTCTTTTTGGGGTCTAATTAATCAGACTAATCAATTTAAATAAATTAATTGTCTCTCCTTAGAATCCTGATAAATCTCACTGGATAAACTGTAATATTTTTATGACACTAAAGTTAGAAGACGTGTAAAAATTTTTGATTCTTTTTATTAATTAAATTACAATTAAAAAGATATTTCTAAAAAAATTGCACTTAAAGTTTTTTAAGTTTTTTACATGTGACAATTTTTTTTTAATTGTTTAATTGAAATTTTTTCAATAAAAAATTTCTAAAAATTTTGAAATGTCGGCTAACTTCATTTTCATATATTTTTGCAAATCTTTAAAATGTGAAATTGTTATTTTTTTCGCTTCTTTCGCAATTATAAATTATATATTTTCTTTATATTGTAATTCCATGAATGTATATTACCGATTGGCGTTTTCTAAATAAATAAATATTATTAAATTACTTTTAAGTATTATCTGACAAATTTCATATATTTTTGCAGACCTGAAATTAAAAGTCTCTTAATGAGAGAACCGCAATGTGTTTACTCAGGATTTGATCCCACAGCAGACAGTCTTCATGTAGGTAATTTGTTGGTTTTGATGAACTTACTTCACTGGCAGCGAGCTGGTCATCAAACCATAGCCGTACTGGGTGGCGCAACGGGGCTAATTGGAGACCCGAGTCATCGAGCGTCGGAAAGAGACGAAATAAATTCAAAAATTCTGGCAGAAAATGTAGAATCGATTAAAAAAAATATTCAGACGATATTTAAAAATCATGAACAATATTTCTGCAAAGATTTTCGTAATCCTGTGAAGCCTGTTATTTTATTAAATAATTTAGACTGGTACAAAAATGTAAATCTCATTGACTTTATCCGTGGGATTGGAAAGTATTTTAGGATGGGTACAATGATGGGAAGGACGTCAGTCCAAGAAAGATTGAATTCTGAGACTGGAATGAGCTTCACTGAATTTTCGTACGCTTTATTTCAAGCATACGATTGGCTGGTTTTGTTTAATAAGTACAAGTGTTATTTCCAAGTCGGTGGTAATGATCAAATGGGCAATATTATGTCCGGACACGATTTGATTAGTAAAGCAACTAAGAAAACTGTTTTCGGGCTTACAATGCCGCTAATTACGTCTGAAGGTGGCAAAAAGTTTGGTAAATCTCTGGGTAATGCTGTCTGGTTATCTAAAGAAAAGTCTTCTCCCTTTACATTCTATCAATTTTTTATAAGAACTACTGATGCTGATGTAGAAAAATACTTAAAACTATTTACCTTTTTACCAATATCAGAGATTAATAGTATAATGGATAGTCACAGAAAATCACCTAGTAAAAGAGACGCGCAGAGAATTTTAGCGGAGCAAGTAACGCTTTTAGTTCATGGTCGTAAGTATCATTATTAATTATAAACTGATAAATACTGAGGATTAAAATATTTATTTTGTTTGCAGAAAAAGGTCTAGACGAAGCCGTACGTGCGTCTTTAATTTTATACGACACTTCAATAGAAGCTTTATCTAAATTAGACGTAGACGATCTTATGAATGCGTTTGTCGGTGCCAAAATAAGTGAATTATATCATGAACAAGGCCTCACGAGCTACGGACTCGCTATGAAGATAAAATGTTTTAAATCAGAACATGATGCATCGAGAATTATTCCAGCAGGAGGTTTTTATATTAATCATAGTAAAGTTACAAATATTAATGAAGTTATAACACCTGGAATACATATTTTGCCAAACAATCTAACTCTTGTGAGAGTTGGCAAAAAAAGTTACCATGTGGTAAAATGGTTATCGTAATATGTAAATATATTTTTAAAATAAATAATTGTTAAGAGTACTTTTGAATAAAATAATTTATGATAATTGTAACGTTCGTAGAATTTTTTTTATATCGTCTTTGAGGTGAGGAAAATCTCGACTAGTTTGCTCCATTATTTCTATCAGATCACCATTTAAAATCCTCTGACGCTCTAGTTCGTCATTCAATATTGCTTCTGATTTATGAAACATTTTGTATTTTCCCTCCCTGACTTTTTGCAGTAGTCCTATTTTACGTTGTTTTCTCACCAGACATTCAAGTTTCTATAATGATAAATCCGGTTATTAAAACAAAACTAGTTAATTATAATTAATTACTTAAGTATTTTCACTTACGTGATGTTTCATAAGTTCAGCTTCAGCTATTTGTTTATCTATCTCATATATTTCATCTTCATAATCCTTTAATAGTTTTTTATTCTCATCAGTTTCTATTTCAAGTCTATTTTTTTCAGCTTGTAATTCCAAGATTTGATTCTCCAGAGATTTATTTTCCTGAAATAAATTTTTTTTCCATTGCAATTAAAAATATTATATATTATTTATAATTGCAGATAATTATTGTATGTTATAATTTAATTTAATTAATCGAGAGTTACACACGTGTATTTCCCAACAAACTTACTAGCTAGCTATTAGTTAATTACTTTGAACTTAAATCCCAAAGGCTCCAAAGGGTTGAACCCTTTTCGTACTTCATAACTTAACTAGCTCGTAGTCCAGTGGCTTAATGAAAGGAAACTTGCCAAGTATCATACAAATAATTTTAAACCTTTGGGATAGCCGTATTTAAAATTTACCCAAAAATTTTACCTTAGAAATTTGTTTAATCTTCATTCTCCGTCCTTCCATACGTTTTTCAAACATGACCTGTTTGTTATGACTTCCCCGTGAATTTTTCTGCTCTTTCGCCAAAGCAGAATCCATAATCATTTCTCTACGAACAACACAGTGCTCCATATCTTTAATCATTTTTTCTTGTGCTTTTTTCAAATGCGACAATCTCATTTCCATTTTATGTATCTCACTCTTCATAACAGCAACCTCGCCACCAGGATTCTGTTCTTCTTTAATAACTTTCGAAGTCTCAGCAGCAACTTTAACTTTTTTCTCCCACGACAAATACTCAGAGTGAGCGGCACGTAATTTGTCTTCTAGCAAAGACTTTTCTTCCGCTAAATCACGTATATTATTCTCCAATTTAATAAGTTCAGTCTCTTCATCTTGTAACTTTTTCGTAAATTCATCTTTGGTAATAAAATTTTTATCCTGCAATTGATCCTTAAGTTCTTTTTGTTCTGCAAGAATAGCATTAGTCTTGATCAGACGCTGGTGAAGTTCATTCATTCGTCTGTCGATATTCTTTTCCGTTTTCTTTTCATTCTCAAGCAGACGCTCAAGTTTTAAATTTTTTTGCTCCATTATCATTATCTGTTTACTCAGACGATTGATTTCATCGAGCTGAACATCTTGTTCCTGAGTCAGTCTAACCAAAAGACTTTCTTGACGCAACCACTGTTGTTGAGATTCTTGATTTTTAGCGTCAAACTCCTCAATACTTTTTTCCAACGAAGCTATTTTAATATCTTGGGGCGCCATATCGATACCACCACCCTCCTTCAAATTTATCTCGTCTATTTTTTTATTCAACTCAACTATTTGTTTCTGCTTACGCTCAATCAATGAATTATACTTTTCTATCTGCCCTTGCAAATCCGCCAATTCTTTTTCTCGAACACTATTAGAGTGTGCTAATTCCTCTAAATCTTCTTTTCGCGAAGAAACGTCGCTAGTCAATCGCTCTAAATTTAATAAATTCTTTCCATACTGATTTTCTGTTTGAATCATCGATAATTCCAATTGATTGACTGTCTCTCTAGTATCACGCAGTACTTTAGTAAGACTTCTTACTGCTTTATCTTGAATTACTTTATCTTCAAGTTTCGTTAATACGTCGTTCTCCAAAGTCTTCTTTTGATGCGCCAATTTATCAAATTCTTGATCTAAAGATTTTTCTTCATTTTTTAGACCTTGAAATTCCTGAAAAAAATATTTACAATTTATTAATAAACATAAATAAAAATATCAATGAATTAATAAAATATTTACATAAGATAAAGCTCCAACTTGAGTATCATAATAATCAATCTGATTATTAAGTTTGTCAATTCTGTATTGCATAGCTTCAGCTTGATCATTTTGGGCTCCATAACCAGCATCAATACACCTTACTTCTTCCTCAAGTCTTGATTTGATTTCAGTTAACTTTTCATTATTCTCCATTTCTTTTTGAGTGTCTTTTTTAACTTTTTCTATTCGAGTAAGCAAAGTCTTGAAAGATTCTCTCATAGTTCTGAAATAAAAAAAAAATCATTAAATTAAATTAAATTAAAATTAGCAATCAATATATAAAAAAAATAAAATTGATACTTACAATCTTTCATGAGACAGTTCATCAAATATTTTATCTCTTTGTACAATACTGGCAATAACACTGTTCCAGGCATCCATCAAATCCTTTCTCTCTCTCTGAAGTCCCCTGAGATCAGCATCCGCGTCAGCAACAGTTTGAGTAACAACTAATTTTTCTTCATTCTTAATCTCAATTTGTCTTTTTAAATCATCTATTTCTTTTTCGAGTCTCCAAATTTCTTCTGACAGTTTCCACAAAATATAATCAGCTTCTTGTTTCTGTCGAATCATTTCTCTTTCAACAGTCGCGTCTTTTTGCGACATTCTTTCAGCCACAGCCATACGATCGGATATTTCTTGTTCATACTCTGAAAAACGTTTGTACAGTGACGATGTGCTTTCAATTTCCCGCAACATTTCTTCAGCACGTCGGTTTTCTTCTTCAGTCTCATTACGTACTCTGTTACGTATTTCTTTCAGCTCAACTAAATGACATTCTTTTTCTTCTCGACTTTGTTTTATATCTTCCAATAACTTTCTGTACTTTTCAACCGCGGTTTGTTGGCGTGAAATTTCTCGCTGAGCTTGATACATCTCAAGGCCTTTTTCTTCACGTTTTTTATTTGTCTCTTTACACGTCACTTTCTGCAATAAAAATATACATCTAAAGTAATTTAAATAAAATATTTTCTATAAAATACTTACAAGTTCATTGATTTCTTCAGTTAAATTTTTATTTATTTTTACAAGATGAGCTTTGAGTGCTTCTTGAAATCGTTTCATCAGAGGATCTTCTGGGTCGAGAACTTTCAAAGACTCTGCAGGCTTGTCTTCATTCCAATTATCTTTTATTAATTTATAAATCTCTTCATCCTGAGAAATATTTGGATTTTGCAACTCTAAAGCCGCCATTTTATTATTTAAATAAATAATTAAGTATATAAATTAATAAATACAATGTCTTTGGCTCATCTAACCAAAAATTAAACAGAAAAAATAAACTAAATTCAACAACTATTGGTTACCATAGATACAAACTAATAAATCGATTGCGAAGTGGAAATAATTACTCACGCTTGTTGCACTTACAAATTGTTATAAAATAATGAGTTAAGTTTGCAACTAAACCAATAAGTATAAAAATAATTAATAATAATTATCCATCCTCATTAGAATTTATAAATGTATCAAAAATTATCATGTAATCATTACAATTAACATAGAATAAATTATTATTTCATCACTTTATTGCTACAAAGTCTACGCACTTTAAAGAAAATGATTTCTACAAATGTAGAACAAGGTCAAATCGCAAGATATTTTTTTCTAAAGCCATTAAGATTTATCGAATGAAGCGAATCGCGACTTGATCCTCGCGGCATTCTCTTGGGCTAATCTAGCAGCGGCGTTGGCCTTCATTACCGCAATCTTTGTATTTTCAAGATCGCGTTTCGCTTGTCGCGTCCTTTTGGTCAATTCATGGAGACGCCGGCGTGCATCGTTCACTAGTTGTTCTTGCTCGATAAGCTCACGTCGTGCTCTTTGGGATGCTTCTTCCGACACTTCGACATTTTTTGTCAACGTGCTCAAAGATTGACTCAGTGTTTTATACTAAAAGAAAAAAAAACAATTGGTCAATTAATTTAATATTTATAGAAATAATAATTAATAGATGTCTTCTTCATGATTTACTTCTTCACCAATTTGCTGAGCTGCCAGGACAGCAGATTTAACTAAATCCTTAGCTCGTCGAATTGAACCGACTTCTTCATCAACAACAGCTTGAGCTTCTTTTACTTCTTGTTGCAGTTGCGTTACAACAGACATTTTTCCAATCAATATCGCTTCAGCAGTTTTTGCAGCAGATGAAGCTTTGTCCGCTAGTTGAGCTTTTATCTATAATTATTAAATCTAATAATTATATTATTACTTAGAAAATTTTGAAAAATAAGAAAAAAGATCTTTACCTGACGAGAAGCTTCAGCAGCAGCTGCATTTTGAATATCTGAAGCAGCTTTAGCTTCATTGGCAGCATCTTGAGCGATATTCGTTGCCTTGTTCTAAGTCAAATTATTAATATTAAAATAAATCTATATTATTAAGAGAATAAGCAAAATTTTGTGGCCAGTGTATTTATATGATAAAATGAATTTTTATGGTTAAATTTAGTATCATTGGAAAAGGCTTGACATGACTTCATAATTAATAAATGACCTTGTATCTCGTGAACTATTCAAATTTTTAAAGATATAAGCTCACCCTGACATTACACTCATCAAGACCTTTCATTTGAGTACCCACATCAATATTGTATATATTTATATATATTATATATATGTATATATGAAAAATATATAAAAAATGCATGTGGGTACTCAAATGAAAGCTCTTGATGATTGTAAAATCAGGATGAGCTTACATCTTTAAAAACGTCAATAGTTAAAAAATTACAGTGCAATTTAACAAAAGTTATTATTTAATAAAGCAAAATTTTATTTATTTATAGTTCACAAGTCACGGCAGTCACATAGTGACTGCAAGGTTGCTAGTCTATTT